>NW_022589990.1:0-38346 GCF_004348235.1 Phoca vitulina
TGTTGGCTTCTTGTCTGCAACTCCCTACTGCCGGGTTGGCTCGGGGTTCGCCCCGTCCATTCCCTTCCCCATCCAGTCTCACTCCGTGTTGACCTGAGACAGCAGCGTCCGCTAACACTCCCGAATTTCCGTACCCAGCACGACCCCTCTGCGGCGCTCAGACACAGGTCCAAGTGCCCACGTGAAACAGACTCGAAACTGCCCGTGCTCCAGACTGGAGCCCCGGCCTCCCCCAGCCGCGCTCAGGGCGGCCTCCGCACCTCAGGGGCTCGCACAGCGCTCCTCGGGCTCCCGGGGCCCACTCCGCGCGTCAAGGCCCCGCAGCACGTGGCGCTGGACCCCAGGAGGCCCAAGCGGGGCCGCGTGTGCGCGTGCGCCGCTCGCAGCGGGCTTCCCGCGCCCGGGTCCCGGCGGTCACCTCACGGCTCTTCGCTCCAGGAAGATCGCCAGGAGGTGAGGCGCACGGGGGAAGTCACCAGCCGAGCCAAGAATCCGGTTACGGGACCTGGCACGTGCCCTGGCCCCGGGCGGAAGTCCCGCCTCCTGAGCCTCGACTTACCCGGGCATGAGAGGGACGGCCTCGCCCTTTCTCCTCGGTCCACCTCGCGTTGTGTTCGCTGTGAAGAGGCGGGTCTGACAGCGAGCTCTGGGCCTGATAAGT
Source organism: Phoca vitulina (assembly GCF_004348235.1). NCBI lineage: Eukaryota > Metazoa > Chordata > Mammalia > Carnivora > Phocidae > Phoca > Phoca vitulina. The sequence goes on from NW_022589990.1 coordinate 662, forward strand.
CTTTTAGGACGAGGAAGACCCGCTCCGGAACACGTTCTTCTGCGGCTCGTTTGTAGAGCAAAAACTACATTGCCCAGAAGGCTGTGCACCGGGCGTCCTCTCAGGTGGGGGCGGGGCTTCCGGTCTCCTGGTGGCGGACGTCACTCGTGTGCGACGGTTCCGTCCACGCCAGCTGTGGGGAGGGGATCGCTCTTCTGTGACCCGTCTCCAGTGAAGCTCTTGGAAAAAAGAGCTGGAAGAAGGCTCCCCCCTCACCTCCGCGCCTTTGAAGGAGCCGTGAGCCCCCCGGTGACCGGGGAGTGCGAAAGTCAGGCGAGGTCACCCGTCCCGGAGTAGGGGAGGGGTGGCGGTCGGCCGAGCCCGCGGGACTCGCCTGTGTCGCTGCCTCTCCGGGCCCCGCTGAGCACAGGGTCCCATGATGGCGGCGGCGTGGATGGACCCTGCGCAGGTGAGTGGACGATGTCTTGGGCATCGCTGCCTCTCCGCTGCGGAGAGGGCTCCCGGGCAGGCTGGAAGGCGAGAGAGGTGCTCGATTTCTCTTTGAGGTGTGTTTGTGTAAGACGAGTGGAGAAGGCTTGTCGCTTTCTTGATCTCCAGCCTTAGAACAGATTATACGGAGAGAGGCTGAGAATACAGATGATCTGACAATTGGCAGACCGTATTTAAAAGGAGAACTCTGACCCGAAACTTGGAGCTACCTGCCCAGGAAACTAATCCCTTATCTGCGGTTAGCACCCCGGGAAACCAGTCCGCTCTGTCCCATTTGGCCGGAAGCCAGATTACTAGCTCTGGTGACAGTCCAGGAAGCTCAACAGTGACTTCTCTAAGAGTCGGCCCCAGATAGCCAGGATTTGATTAGTAACTGATCCTCCCTAATTTTCCCCCCATTTTCAACATAAGGCCGATCAGAAAAAACCTATATCTGCACCCCTAACCAATCATATACGATGCTAGGTGAGTGCATGTCGGAGAGTTTTCATAATTTAGACGTATATCACCTGGTGGCCAATGTGGAGGCCCTAGTTGACTTTTCTGTGTTTATCTATCTGCCCAAAATGTGCCTGGTGATGTGAGTTTATCCAGCACCAGAACTGAGTAATATTGCAGGGTTCCTATGTATGAACCAGCTAGTTTATTAGGAATTTCCAGGTGTTTAATTGAAATACTAACTTGAGAGCCCTGATAGAGGGGACAAAGCTAGAAAGCACAGAGATGTGGGCACTGCAAGTGCCCATGAAAAACCATGAGCCAGTGACTTGGAGCATTTAAATGACAGATCTGCAGTAGTGGGGCTGTCTGTCGGAGAGTGGAGTAGCTGAGTTACTTATATGTAATTAGTGGGTTTGGTCACGTGCAGGGATGTGGTCTGCATGTGTTGGACATTTCACATTGAGGAAACCATAGAATATGATGAAGGGAGTAACATTAACAAGGCAAACTCCATAATGAAGTGTTTTTTTAAGTCAAAAGACAACATTAGTGGAAACTTAAGATGACTTAAGAACTGGGGACTTACAGCCCCTCTCACCAGGATGGGAAGCCCTCAGCATGGGGCAGGCAGCTAGCAGGACCAGTGAGGCTCAGGTACTGCTGTTGTTACCGATGCTGCTATTATCATGCTCACTCATTCCTCCGACGTCCCAGAGCCCTTGCTGTCTGCATCTCCCAGTCCTCGCGTCATTTCCATCGTCCTGTGTGACCTTGCGGTGGCTCCCACGGAGGAAGCTTCTCCCTTACACTACCGTAGTGCATCCGAAGCATTGCCCACCTGCCCCTTGAGCCCAGCACAGAGCTTGGCCCTCAGGAGGTACTTGGTGATTCGAGCCGTGATCACTCTGCATCTTTACCAGGGATGTAGGGATGAGCTCTGATCACATCCAACAGCCCCGAGGCCAACGCTGCTACCTCTGTTTGACTTTCCAGATATCTGTGACCTTCGATGACGTGGCCGTGACTTTTACCCAGGAGGAGTGGGGGCAGCTGGACCCGGCCCAGAGGACCCTGTACCAGGAGGTGATGCTGGAAAACTGTGGCCTTCTGGTGTCTCTGGGTGAGTCCTCCCCACTCCACCATGGGGGGACCTGCCACCTTCTTGTCAGAGCACCCTCTGGCTCCAGGCCTGGCTGGTCAAGAAGGCCTCTGGAGCCCCCCCCTCCACCCGCCCGCCTGCAGCTTCAGTCCTTTTCTAGACTCCTCTCTTTGGGCCTGCTCTCCTGTGTCCGTTTGGGCAAGAAACAGTTCCTCTTTGGCTCCTGGAAAGTAACGGAAGGAAAGGGGGCTGTTCTGCAGAGCCAGAAGGAGGGTTTCCAGCTGGGTCCTGTGAGGGACTGATAGAGGAACTGGGAACCACCACGATTATACCCTGGCTTCTGGTCTCTTGTCCCGGCTTCTCTCTCTGGCTCTCTCTGCTCATGTCACTGTATGCAGAAAGGTTTTTTTCTGCCTCATCAAGTTGTGACAGGACTGGCCACCTGGCCCTGCTCTCTCTGGCCCCCAGATTCCTGGTCTCCGCGTCTTTGCGTGTTTATGTTGTTCCTCTTTCTCTGTCTGCTGCTGGGCTGTGTGGGGTGTCCTTGGGGCAGGAATGGCCACCCGAGCCAGTACTTCTCTGGATCTCTCACCCAGTGCCCAGCGCAGACTGGCCTCCGTCCGAGGTTCTTATTTCACATTCCAGAGAGGGAGCTGACTGCGTGAGCCTGATTGGCTCAAGTGTCCTTAGCAGGGCTGTGAGTGATGGCATGTTCTCCAAGAAGAGAGTGAGTCAGGCAGGCCCCCGGGAGGCCTTTGCCTTCAGTGCCAGCAGGTATTGTCCCAAACGACATGATCTCGGTTATGGGGCTCCTTTGTGTCTGTGTGCCTTCGAGATTATCACTTGTTTCAAGGGCCAACATCCTCTGCCAGTACAAGAGAGAGGTTAGAGTAATACTTCTCAGCAGTTGGGATTTGTACCCCCAGGAGACATTTGGCAGTGTTTGCAGCCACTTTGGGTTGTCTGGCCTTGGGTGTAGGTGGTCCTGGCATCTAGTGGTTAGAGTCCAAAGATGCCGTAAACATCCTTCGATGGACGAGACCGCCCTCCTCAGTGAAGGATTATCCCGCCTGCAGCATCCAGAGTGCCACGGTTGAGAAACACCAGCTTAGATGTTTCTCTGCTTGAGGAGAATGACCACGATGCCATTCAATTTGAGGGAAAGGAGGGCTATAAATCCAGAGCTTAGGATGAGACATGCCTGTTCTTAGAGAACTGGAATTATGTCTGTCAGTGAGAAGAGAAAAGGCAAAATTAGAAAAGTTGGCTAGATTAAATATTTCATAACAAAGTGTTTCAAAATAAAAAGTCCACTCTCTTTTCCTGCTGACCTCATCGGTCACCTTCAGTGCTTTCCCTGAGCTCACTGTGCTCTGGCTGTGCTGGGCTTCTAGTGACTTCCCCACGCGCAGCCCTGCCTCGGGCCTCTGCTTGCTGTTGTGTCTGCCTGGGGAGTGTTCTTGGGCATTTCAGCCTCTCACACGGTCACCCCTTCTGTGCATAACCACTGCCTCGCCAGCTGTGTCCTGACCAGCAGATCTCATGCAGGCCCCTCCCCCACCCCCTCACTTGTCTCATCATCCTGGTTATAACTCTCTATGCCAGTGGTTCTCATCCAGCGATGGTGTCGTCCCCGGAGACGCTGGTCAGTGTCTGGAGATATTTTTGGTTGTCACAGGTGGGATGGAGGTGGGACAGGCCCCTAGTGGGTGGAGACCTGGAATGCTGCCAACACATCCTTACAATGCCCAGGACAGTTTCCTCCCTGTCTTCCCAATAAAGAATTATCTTGACCTAAATAATCATGCCCATGAACCCAAGTAATTATGCCAGATTGAGAAACCTTGTTTCAGAGAGTGTAGGAATACTTCATCAACGGACATTGAGAGACACCCTGACATAATCGTTTTCTGCCTTCTGATTGTTTTTGATGGCAAGTCTGGATTTAGTGCTGGATCTTAATATACTTTCTTCATTCCCCCCACCCTCCAATTGTTGGTACTTTTCCCTTTAAAACGGAGTAGCCTTGAGTTTATAGCCCTGAGTAGGGAGCATGAGGTCACTGGGACTTAACATCATTTTTATTTCATTGCTGAGTTTTCGTGGTGACCTGCCACCAAAGGAAGTGACTCTAGGTTTCCCATTTACCAGAGTGATGCAAGATTCTTTCTTTGAAGAAAATAAGAAAAATTAAACATGAGTCATGTTAAAAAGCAGTTCATAATCATCAGCACAGATGCCCTGAGCACTGACCAAGCAGGACTGTTCGGGCCTATTCATGCTCCACTCGTTTAAATTCCCACAGCATTCCCCCTCTATTAATTTGTACTTAAAAGATTTTAATTTATAGAGGTGACTTAGTGACAGACGACACAGGGAGGTGCTGTTGTATATTTTACATATCTATATGTGTGTATTTTTGTGTATATATACACATGCATACACTTGTACACACGTGCCTGTGTGTGTTGTAGTTGTGTGTAAAAGAAAAACTTTTCCTCTACTCAGCAACTTCTGATACTAAAATATTGTTTTCACACCATGCAGTTCTGACACTGACTACCTGGAGTTAGCACAGATCCCACAGGTTAAGGGCTCAGTCTCCTAGGGCAGCCCCTTGCCCTCCCACCCATCCACTTCAGATGCCAGTCCCAAGTCCAGGTTGTCACCTGTCCTGATCAACTGGTTGTAAATCAGAGATAGGACCCCTTCCTCAGAGTTGATAATTTGCTAGGGTGGCTCACAGAACTTAGGAAAGCACCTTACTTAGTATTACCTGTTTTAAATTCAGAAACCACTAAATGGAAGAGATGCAAACAAGGTACGTAGGACAAGACACTGAGCTTCCATGCCCTCTAGGCTTGCCACCCTTCTAGCACCTCGTTGTGTTAACCAACCTGGAAACTCACTGAACGACTTTAGTTAGGGATTTTGTGAAAGCTTCATTACATAGGCATAATTGATGAAATCAGTGGCCGTTGGTGACTGAACTCAATCTCCAGCCCTTCTTGCCTCCACAGAGGTTAAGGGATGGAACCGAATGTTCCAGTGTTATTTTTTTTTTTTTTTAATATTTTATTTATTATTTGACAGAGAGAGAGACAGCGAGAGAGGGAACACAAGCAGGGGGAGTGGGAGAGGGAGAAGCAGGCTTCCCGCGGAGCAGGGAGACTGTTGCGGGGCTCGATCCCAGGACCCTGGGATCATGACCTGAGCCGAAGGCAGACGCTTAACGACTGAGCCACCCAGGCGCCCCGAATGTTCCAGTGTTATAATCACATGATTCGTTACCCTTACCCTTCCTCCTTAGAAGTTTTTTAAAAGTCATCTCAGGAACATAATAGAATTCCTAATAGAAAGCAAAAAAGGTCCTGTGTCTAATTTCTGTCTTAAGAGAGGCAATCTATGGACATTTGCTGGGGTGAAGGTTTTAACATCGGGGGTGGAGTCGTCTTCATTGTTGAGGTGCTGGTCTGGGACGATGTTGTCTGGGTGTGTGACTGGGGTATCCTTTGCAAGTGAGTGCCCACTCAGGTTGATGGGGTTTTTGCCATGCTTGGTTGAAACAGTGGTGTTAGTGTGGGGTGTAAGTAGGCCAAGAGGCCTTTTATTAAGGCAAGATAGAGACCTATTTAGGGGTTTATTTGTCACACTGGAATTTAAAAGGAGTTGTTTCAAGTGACCATTATGTCTTTTACTTAAACCAGTTACTTGAGGCATGTCTGGGCCATGAAAGCTCTGTTGAATGTCCCTTCCCAGAGCGTACGTAGCATTGCGTAATTTGAGAAGTGAAACGTGTGTCTATTACCAGTATTGTCTGCAACTCTGAAGGGAATAAGGGATGTCCTGGCAGTGCTTTGTATTGTGGCTGTATGTGCAGAGATGTGTGATTTTGACTTCTATTTGGAGTGTCTGTGAGACAAGAGGTTCTGAAGAGTTCTTTACCGCAAAGCAGACCATTTTTAGGCAATGGCCCAGCACTTTATTATGAATGTGGAGATGGGGCCATTTGTTAATCAGGGCATTTGGCGCTAAGATACCCCCCCCCCGAAGTTTGGCCAAGTAATGTTTCTTAGGTCCCATTTTTTATTTAGAACATTCTGGCTAAGGGATAGAAAGCAGCAGCATTCCACTGAACTCCATCATGTATGATGGATAGCAGTGTCTTTCTAATAGTCCACAAACTCCCGTAACGGTTCACTCTGTTAATCTCAAGGGACTTTCCAGGTAGCCAGAGGGTCTCGGGGAGGGCTGGCCTCGTCCAGCACCGTAGCATCTGGCATGGGACTGAGGACAGGAGAAGCTCCCACCTCCTACAAGTGGAGTTATGCCAGAGGGCCCAGATGGGGTTCCATTCTGTCTTACAGAGTCCTCAGGAGCTGTGCTGAGCTTGTGCTGTTAACAGTATTTTGAATAGATCTTAGAGTCTTTGTTGGAGGGAATCCTTTGTTGGGCTGGTTTGTAACTAACAGCAGTAGTGAGATTAAATAAAATTTATAAATGAGGAATGTAGTCACCAGCCCCCAAATAATACTAAGTAGTAGTATTAGCTGAAACTGTCCCCACAATGGGACTAAAAGACTGGATTTATGTATCCATATGAATGTGTCGAATGAATTTCTTTGGACGAGGCTGTCATCAATGTACCGTCATACCAGTGCTACTGGAGAAAGTGGGTGCAGTTAAGCTCTTGTGTGCAGAGATTGTTTGCAGCGGCCGAGCTGTGGAGCCAGCCTCACAGGCAGCCTGGGAAAGAAGTGTTTACCTTCAGAATAAAGGCAGGCTGGCAGAGAAGCCGTGGAAACAGGCCCTGAACAGAACACGGTCCACCAGATCTGTAAGCCCAAGATCGTCGCCCGGTTGTTGATTGGATAACGTTATTAATTTATTTATATTGGATATTGGGTGTGTGGGTTGTGTGGATCAGCTCTGGCTGCCAGACTTTGTGGCTTAAACAACAGCTTTATTTTCATGGCATTCTGGAGGCTGGAAGTCCCAGACCTGAGGTGCCGGCAGACGGGTTTCTGATGATGAGCTCTTCCTGGCTGCTGCCTTCGTGCTGTGTCCTCACGTGGCCCTGCCTCTGGCTCGGAAAGGCCCCTTCATCCTCCTCTTTAAGGACACCAGTCCTCCCAGATTGGGGCCACATCCCCGCGACCTCATTTAACCTTAATTACCTCCTTACAGGCCCTATCTTCAGATGTGATCACATTGGGAATTTGGGCTAAGTAATGACATTTAGGGGCAGACACACTCGGTCCTTAGCAGGAACCCTAATGGATGGACCACCGCATTAAGATTGTAGTAACCCACCAGGAGGAGCCCTTTATTTTTCCCAGGGTTAAGAACAGATACAACTGGACTGTCAAATGGAGAAGCAGTAGGACAGTCATTCCTTTATTGATTAGCTGTTATATGAAGTTTTACTCCCTGGAGGCCCTTTTCCAGCTTCCATTGGGCCATGTTCACTATGTTAACTGGTGTTTGTGGGTCCCATTTTACCAAGTCAATTTGTGAGCATCCATGCCCAAAATGGGACATTTTAGGACAATGGATACTATGAATAGGGGAAATATAGGCAAGTCTACAGTTAAAGTGAGACATACGTATTTTTCCTCTGTATTTCGCTACTTTTTAAGTTTGGGTAGAGTAATATTTAAATTTAGTGTGATCTCCAGGTATCATTATGATTTGAGCCCTAGTATTAATTAAATGTATGAAGTTTTGTCATTTGGTGCATTTTAGCAAATTCTAAAGTTAACTCAGAACCTATATTGTAGAGTCAGAAAAACCAATCAGTGCCGTGTTATGTTTTGGTGATAAAATTTTTTTGGAGCATAAATTTTGTTATGCTGTGCATAATTATTATATATGACTTATTATATAAGTTTTTGGTATATAAATTTTGCATTTCCAATTGGGTCAAATTATAGACTGTGATTTAGTTATATACCGTGTCTTATTTAGTTATCTTTTATTTTCTCCCTCTGTATCTAGGGGTTTGTTACTATTTTAAATCAATTAATAGTTTAGAATGAGTTATGTTTTCTAGACCTGGTATTTGCTTGGTACATGAGTTTTAAAGCGCACCCCCCTCCTTTTTCTCTTGGGCTTTCAGCTTCCTAAAGCCCCATATAGCTGAAGGGGAGTCTTCCTCCCTTTTCCACTGCCCCATTACTGGGCCCTGTGCTGAGCGTGTAGCAGATATGAGCGAGATTTGCTTAGTGACAACTGATAATCTTGGGGTGTTGTTCAGGATCTGCCAGAGCAGCCTTCTGTGGGTCCTGGTGCCTCTGCCCTTGACTTCTCTATAGAGTCCTGTGTCTTTTTACCCTGCATCTGTGTTTGGCTACATATGACAGAGCAGCTCAGTCTTCACCCTGAAGGAAATTTATTATCTCACGTAATAAGAAGCTTAGAGGTGGGACTGAGTCCCGGGTGGGTGGGTGATAACCCAGCTGTGTGTTTCTTTACTTCCTCTCTGTGGTCTAGGTCTTTTAGGCAGGTTCCCTCACAAAAGTCCCGGGATGCCGCCAGACAACAGGAGCAGCAGATCCCCTCATTCAGCCATCCTGGAATAGAGCTTTCTAAAGTTGCGTACCTCTAACTATTGGTGATTGAGGAATGCCACTTGCAGGTTGGTAGAGACTGGTTTTTCAACCTTCCTTTGAAGCCGGAATCATCTGGAGAGGTTTTAAAATCTACCGATATCCAGGCCTCACCTGCAGAGATTGCGTTTCCATTGGATGTGAACCCGACATCCCAGGAGGTGTTGCTGCACGCGTGGTTGAGACTCACTTACTTGGATGGATTAGGAAACACTTTCTGGAAGGAGGGGGTCATATTCCCTGGGATTCTGTGTGCTGGCAGCCAAAGGGAATAGGTGCTGTCTACACGGCCAGCACTACTGTCTAAAGTCTTTAGATCCCAGCAGTGGTGTTTGTGCCTGTTTCCAGGTGACAGGTTAGTATTTTGTTAGTGTGGATGGGAGTAGCTTCATTCCGAGGTCATATCCACATCCTGAAGTCCCAGACTAGATTGAGAGGCTTTCTTTCTTTTCACAGAAACCCTAGTGTCTTCTTTCTTTCTCTGTGAATAGGGTGTCCTGTTCCTAGACCTGAGCTGATCTACCAGCTGGAGCACGGGCAGGAGCTATGGATGGTGAAGAGAGACCTGTCTCAAAGTGCCTATCCAGGTAGGAGCCAAGATGTGGGCAGGTGGAAGACCCTGCAGGCTCAAGACCAGGAGGAGACCACTGGCCCTGGTTCCCTGGGGAAGCTTCTTGTCTGGCCTCTCTGGGGGTTTGGAAGCCACGGAGCCCTTTGACCCGAAGTCAGCATGCCTGGCAGGGGACCCAGAATGTTGCTCACTCCTTCTACCTCCCAAGTTACAGTGAATGGTCCTGCCACCCAAGCAGGTTAGAGACTGGGTACAGCCTCAGAGAATTCCTCACATCTCCACCTCCCTCAGTCCCCACATCCGGCCATGCCCCAGTCCTGTGCATTTCACATCTTGTACATCTCCTGAATCCATCACTTGCACCACCTTCCTCAGACCCGTCCCCACGCTCCGTGCACGCCCCCATCATCTTTTCTCTGGGGGACGCTACTAGTCTCCTAACCGGCCTCTGCATCTGCTGGTGCCTCTAGTCAGCTCTGTATCCTGCATGAGCTACCCCAGGAGCTCAGACTTTGTTCCAGGTGGTTACCACTTCCCCAGCTGTGGGTGTCTCAGCATATGACCCCTGAGGTGTCAGCGGGTCTTTGCGTTGAAAGTAAAGTCCGCCTCCTCCATTGCTTGATCCTCGACCCTTCCGCACTCGCTCAGGCTCCGGTGTCCGCAGCTTCCCCTTCCAAGACCTAGCGGGAGAGGTCTTGCCCCTGGCCCTAGCCAGTTCCTGAACCAGAGTCTAGAGCACACCTTTTCAGGAAAATGTTTTCTTCATTCATATTCTGTTGTGTAATGTAACGTCATCCTTTCTCTACTCAACATAAAAATAGGCTCAAATTCCTTCCGTTGAAGAAAATCAATAAAAAGTTCCTGTCTCACATCGTATTCATCCACTCTGTGTACATTGTTATTCACACGTTTTGACTCCTACGTGGTGCTGCCAGGAGCAGTCCTGTCGGTCATCTTGCACATGGTCACGGTGTCTTTGGTGTTTCTTGGAGTGAAATTGCTGGTTTATAGGCTGTGCAGCCTTCCCAGCTTACTGGGTAATTGCCGTTGTGTTAAAGGACGTGTGCCAATTTACACTTGCCCCGGGAAAGCGTGGAGGTTCCTTCGACCTATACTTTGCCCAATACTTGATACTCTAACGCTCCTCAATCGTTGACAAAACTCTGTCCGATATTTGGTACTCTCAAGTATCAAGCTGACAAAACTGTATCTTATGTGGTCTTGGTTTGCTTTTCCCTCATTGCTGAGGAGCTTTAGCACCTGATCATATGATTATTGGTCAGCCTGTATTTTCTCCTTTGAAATGTCATTTCATGATAAATACCTATTTTTCTCTTAACTGATTTGCATTTTCTTTTTGATTTGTAGGGATTCTTTGTATATTCCTTCTGTTATTTTTTGTGTGTGTTAAAATATTCATAGCATAAAACTTAACATTTTATCCATTTTTAAGTGTACAGTTGAGTGATATTAAATACATTCATAATGCCGTGCAACTATCACCACCATCCATCTCCAAAGCTCTTCATTGTGTAAGATTGAAACTCTCTACCTATTACACAGTAACCCCCCCATCTCTCTGCCCCACGCCCTGGCAACTGCAATTTTCTTTCTGTGTCTATGATTTTGACTATTCTAAGTACTTCATATTAGTGGAATGATGCAGTATTTGTGTGTGTGTCTTTATGACTGGCTTGTTTCACTTAGCATAATGTCCTCAAGGTTTATCCATGTGGTAGCATGTGTCAAAATTTCCTTCCTTTTTAAGGATCGTTAATATTCCACATATCACACTTTGCTATCCATTCATCCCTCAATGGACACTTGGGTTGCTTCCATGTTTTACCTATTGTGAATAATATTGCTGTGAACATGGGTGTACAAACATCTTTGAGAACCTGATTTCAGTTCTTTTGGGAATATAACAAGAAATGAATGAAATTACTCGATCATCTCTTAATTCCATTTTTAATTTTTTGAGGAGCTGCCATACTGTTTCAACAGAGACTATATCATTTTACATTCCCACCAACAGTGCACAAGAGTTCCCACTGTTCTACATCCTCCAGTATTTGTTATTTTCTGATCTTTTGATAGCCATCCTAATGGATGTGAGAGGATACCTCATTGTAGTTTTGATTTGCATTTTGCTAATGATTAGTGATGTTGAACACCTTGTGCTTATTGACGATTTGTATGTCATCTTTGGTGAAATGTCTATATTCAAGTCTTTTGCCCATTTCTGTATTGTGATTTTTTGTTGTTGAGTTTTAGTTCTCTATATATTCTGGATATTAATCCCTTATCAGATATATGATTTGCAAATATGTTCTCCCATTCTTGGGGTTATTGCCTTGTTCTGTTGATAGTATCTTGATGCATAGTTTTTTAATTTTTATGACTCTAATTTATTTTTTCTTTTGTTGCTGATGGCTTTGGTGTCATATCTAAGAAGTCATTGCCAAATCCAGTGCCAAAGAGGTTTTGCTCCGTGTTTTCTTTTTTTTTTTTTTAAAGATTTTATTCATTTATTTGACAGAGAGAGACACAGCGAGAGAGGGAACACAAGCAGGGGGATTGGGAGAGGGAGAAGCAGGCCTCCCGCTGAGCAGGAAGCCCGATGTGGGGCTCGATCCCAGGACCCTGGGATCATGACCTGAGCCGAAGGCAGACACTTAACGTCTGAGCCACCCAGGCGCCCCACTCCGTGTTTTCTAAGAATCTTGTATTTTAGGTCTTACATTTGAGTCTTTGATCCTATTTGAGTTCATTTTTCCATATGATGTTAGATAGATAAGGGTTCAGTTTTATTCTTTGTCATGTAAATACCTAGTTTTCCCAGCACCATTTGTTGTAAACCCTATCTTTTTCTCCGTTGAATGGTCTCTGCACCCTTGTCAAAAATGATTTGATGATATATGTTAGAGGTCATTGCTGGGTTCTCGATTATATTACCTTGGTCTATATGTCTTGTCTTTATGCCAGTGCCACACTATTTTGATTTCTGTAGTTTCGTTTTGTTTTTTGATTACTGTAGTTTTATAGTAAGTAAGATGTTTTGGTTATTCAGGGTCCGTTCTGATACCATATGGATGTTACCATGGTTTTTTATATTTCTCCAAAAAATGTCTTTGGGATTTTGATAGGGAGTGCACTGAATCTGTAGAACACTTTAGGTAGTATCAATATCTTAACAATATTAAGAGTTCTAATCCATGACCATGGTATGTGTTTCCATTTATTTACATCTTTGATTTCTTTTAGCAACGTTTTATAGTTTTCGTTGTCTTCGTCTTTTACCTTGTTGTTTAGGTTTAACTCCTAAGTACTTCATTCTTTTTGATGCTGTTATGAATGGACCTGTTTTTGTAATTTCATTTTCAGATTGTTTTTTTAAGATTTTTTTTTTTTAAGATTTTTTATTTATTTGTTTGACAGAGAGAGAGAGACAGCGAGAGAGGGAACACAAGCAGGGAGAGTGGGAGAGGGAGAAGCAGGATCCTGGGATCATGACCTGAGCCGAAAGCAGACACTTAGCCAGCCAGGCGCCCCATATCCTGCTATTTTGTTGAACTCAATTATTCTAACAGTTACTTTGTATGGCATCTTTATATTTTTCTACATATAAGATGATATTATCTGCAAACAAAGATAATTTTATGTTTTCCTTTCCAATTTCAGTGCCTTTTATTTCTCTTTCTTGCCTAATTATTCTGCCTAGAATTTCCAGTGTTATGTTGAATAGAAGTGGTGATAGCATACATTCTTGCCTTGTTCTCAATCTTAGAGGAAAAGCTTTCAGTCTTTCACCATTGAATATCATGTTTGCTATGAGTTTTCCATATGCGGCTTTTTTTGTATTGAGAAAGTTTCCTTCTATTCCTAGTTCATTGAGTGTTTTTATCATGAAAGGATGTTGAGTTTTCAAAGGCTTTTTCGGTGTCAATTGAGATAATTGTGTGGGCCTTTCCCTTCATTCTAGTAATGTGGTGTATTACATTTATCAGTTTTTGTATGTCAACCACCCTTGCATTACAGCAGTAAACCTCACTTGGTCATGGTATATGATCCTTTTAATATGCTGCAGAATTTGCTGATATTTTGTTGAGGGTTTTTTACATCAATGTTCATAAGGTACATTAGTCTATAGTTTTTTGTAGTGTCTTTGGCTTTGTTATCAGGGTAGTAATGGCCTTAATGATTTAAGGAGTGTTTCCTCCTCTTCAGTATTTTGGAAGAGTTTGAGGATTGGTATTCTTCTTTTAAAACCTTTGGTAGAATTCATAAGTGTAGCTATCAGGGCCAAGGTTTTTCTTTTTTGGGAGATATTTTTACTACTAATTCAATCTCCTTACTAGGTAGAGGTCTATTCAGATTTTATATTTCTTCCTGATTTAGTCTTCATGGCTTTTGTGTTTCTAGGAAGTTGTCCATTTTATCTAGGTTACCCAATTTGTTGGTGTACAGTTGTTTGTAGTACTCTCTTATAATCTTATTTTTATTTCTGCAGAATTGGTAGTAATGTCCCCACTTCCATTTTTGATTTAGTCATTTGAGTCTCCTTTTTCCTTAGTTCATCTAGCTAAAGGTTTGCCTATTTTGTTAATCTTTTCAAAGAACCAACTTTTTGTTTCATTCATTTTTTTTCTATTTTCCTATTCTCTATATCATTTCTTTTTAATCTTTACTATTTCCCTCCTTCCCCTCGCTATGGTTTTAGTGTGTTCTTTTCCTACGTCCTTAAGTTGTCATTAGTTTGTTGATTTGAGATCTCTTGTTATTTAACATAAGCATTTATAGCTATAAATTTCCCTGTTAATGCTGCTTTCATTGCATCCTGTAAGTTTTAATAGCTTAAGTTTTCATTATCACTAGAAGTGAGTCATACTTTATATGGTATCTTTTTAAATATGTTGAAACTTAATTTGTGGCCTAACATGATCTATCCTGGAAAATGTTCCATGTACACTTGAGAAGAATGTATATGCTATTGTTGGGTAGAGTATTCTGTATACATCTGTCATGTCTAGTTGGTTTATTATGTTAAGTCCTCTGTTTTCTTACTTATATTTTGTCTGGTTGTGCTGTCCATTATTGAGAATGGGGTATTGGAGTTTTCATCTATTACCATAGGATTGTCTCTCTCTTCCTTCATTGTGCCACTTTTTGCTTCATGTATTTTGGTGGTCTGTCATTAAGTACATGTTTACAATTGTTATAGCTTCTTGCTGTATTACACGTTTTATTAAAATATAATGTTCTTGTCTTTTGTAATCTTTTCTGGTTTAAAGTCTATTTTGTTTGACATTAATATAGCCACCCTGGCCTCTTTTGGTTAGTATTTGCATGGAATATCTTTTTCATTTCTTTCACTTTTAATCTGTTTGTGTCTTTGGATCTAAAGTAAGTCTCATAGATGCATATGGTTGGATGATGTGATTTATGGGTTCTGCCAGTCTCTGTTTTTTTAATTTGAGAGTTTAATCCGTTTATATTTAATGTAATTATTGATAGGGAGAGACTTCTTATCATTTTGATATTTGCTTTCTATATGCATTACAGATTTTTTGTTTCTCATTTCATACATTACTGTCTTCTCTTGTGTTTTAGATCACTTACTTTTAAAGATTTTATTTATTTATTTGAGAGAGAACATGAGAGAGGGAAGGGGCAGAGGGAGAAGGAGACTCCCTGCTGAGCAGGGAGCCCAACTTGGGGCTCAATCCCAGGACTCTGGGATCATGACCTGAGCTGAAAGCAAATGTTTAACCAGCTGAGCCACCCGGGTGCCCTTTAGTTGACTTTTTGTAATGAAATGTTTAAATTCCTTTCTCATTTCCTTTTGTGTATATTCTATAGCTATTTTTTGGTGGTTACCATGGGGATTGTATTTAGCATCTTAAACTTGTAGCATTAATCTTACTTTATACTAGCCTGCCCTCAATAACAAAAAAATTCTCCTTTACACCTCCGTTCTCAACTCCTTTAGTTCATGTCACAAAAGTATATTTTTATATATTGTGTGCCCCCAGACTTAAAACTAATGACTCTTTTTTTTTTTAAGAATTTATTTATTTATTTATTTGTGAGAGAGAGAAACAGCATGAGAGGGGAGAGGGTCAGAGGGAGAAGCAGCCTCCCCGCTGAGCTGGGAGCCTGATGTGGGACTCAATCCCAGGACTCTGGGATCAGGACCTGAGCTGAAGGCAGTTGCTTAACCAACTGAGCCATCCAGGCACCCAAAACTAATGACTCTTTTAAATGCATTAGTCTTTTGAATTATGTAGAAACTACCTGTGGAGTTATAACCTGAAGTTACAGTAACATTAGCTTTTAGATTAGTATAGTTTTTTTTTTTAAATTAGTCTCCTAAATCATGTAAAAAACAAAAAGTAGAGTTATAAGCCATTGTTAAAATAATATTTTTATAATTGTTCATATATTTATTTTTATTGAGATTTTTTATTTTTTTATATGGCTTTGAATTACTGTCTAGTGTCCTTTCATTTCACCCTGCAGGATTTCCTTGAGAATTTCTTGCAAGGCTGGTCTAGTGATAACAGACTTCCTCGGGTTTTACATATGGAACTGTCTTAATTTATTCCTCTTAAAGGACACTTTTGCCAGATATAGGATTCTTGGTTGACAGTTTTTTTCTTTTACCCTCGAATATATTGACCCACTGTTTTCTGGCCTCCCAAGTTTCTGATGAGAACTCTGCTCGTAATCTTACTGAGAATTTCTTTTTGTGACAAGTTGCCTCAAGCTTGCTATCAAGATACTCTGTTTATCTTTGGGTTTCAAAACTTTGATTGTAAGTTTTATTGATGTGAATCTATTTTAGTTCATCTTTCTTGGAGTACACTGATCTTTTTGGATATTTATTATTGATGTCTCCATCAAATTTGGGACATTTTCAGCCACTTGTTAAAATATTTTCTTTTACCCTTTCTCTTTCTGATAAATCCCACAGTGAGTATATTGGTTCTTCTACTGGTGTATCACAGGTCCATTAGGGTATGTTCACTTTTCTTAAATCTCCCCCCTCCCCTGTGGATATAATTTTCATTTTCTGTATTTAAGTATGCTGATTCTTTCTTCATCCTACTGAAATCTTCCTTTGAATCCTTTTAGTGAATTTTTCATTTCAGTTATACTTTTCTTTTTGGTTTCTTTTTAGGTTTCTAGCTTTTTGTTAATATTTCCATTTTGTTTATACGTAGTTTTCTTGACTTTCTCCACATCTTACTTGAGCTTCTTTAATATGGTTGTTGTAAAGTCATGTCCAGTATGTCTGCATCAGGTGTTTTTTGGAACAGTTTTTGGAAGGGTTCCTTACGTGCCCTACCGTATTCTCAGGGACTTGTTACACTTCTGGCATTGATGTATAGCAATACATGTACGAAGTATTGGCAACCCAGGAATTTCACCTAGCTTGAGGGTCCAGAGTTTTATTTACTGTCATTACATAAGCACAGTTGATTGAGTCATTTCCTACATGACTCTGTCCAGAGGCCTAGTTGCTATCTTACAGCTCAAAGCACCAACCCTCTAATTACATGTGGTTGTGCATTGCCCTCAGTCATCTTTTAAGCATGAACTATCAGGGTCCCAAATGAGTTACCTATTTGCATAAATATCCAGTCTGGAATTGACTGTGTCTCCTCTCCTGCACTTTGTCTTCTAACGCAGCCACTCCCCCAGGTCTCCCTTTCATGGTGTCAGTAGTCCTAGGACTCTTGGAAATAAAAGACATTGTTGTCCTGGGATTCAGAGGTAGCAAGACACAGAGACATTATTTTCATCTTCATTTTTTTTTCTTCATTTCACTGAAGAGCTCATTTTTTTCTATGTTGGCATTACCAACAGACCTTTTTGTGTATTGGATTTCTTTCAGGTGACAAAGGAAAACCCAAGATCACAGAATCTACTGCTAGTGAGCCAGCCCTGCCTGAGGGAGTCTCCTTCCAGGAACGACTAACACAAGGAGTTCCAGGGATCTCCCAGGTGGGCCGAACTAAGGATCAGGATGGGTCATTGGAAATGCAAGAAGGACACCTGATACCAGAGATAGACCCCCAGAAGGAGAAACTCCCTGGGAAATCAAGCTCTGAACATGGCAACATAGGGACAGCTGATAATGTGTGTTCAGGGATTGTAGAGGAGCCAGTCCCTTTGGGAAGTGCTGTCCATGACCATGATTCATGTGGGTCAGGTAAAGATTCTGTGATTCAGGAAGAAGAAAATATCTTTAAATGCAATGAATGTGGGAAAGTTTTTAACAAGAAACGCCTCCTTGCTCGACATGAGAGGATTCACTCTGGGGTGAAGCCCTATGAATGTACTGAGTGTGGGAAAACATTTAGTAAAAGCACTTATCTCCTTCAGCACCACATGGTCCACACAGGGGAGAAGCCCTATAAGTGTATGGAGTGTGGGAAGGCCTTCAACCGTAAGTCACACCTTACACAGCACCAGCGGATTCACAGTGGAGAGAAGCCTTATAAGTGCAATGAATGTGGAAAGGCCTTCACCCATCGCTCCACTTTTGTCTTGCATAACAGAAGCCACACTGGAGAAAAACCCTTTGTGTGCAAAGAATGTGGAAAAGCCTTCCGAGATAGGCCAGGTTTCATTCGTCACTACATCATCCACAGTGGCGAGAATCCCTATGAATGCTTTGAGTGTGGCAAGGTATTTAAACACAGGTCATACCTCATGTGGCACCAGCAGACTCACACTGGGGAGAAGCCCTACGAGTGCAGTGAGTGTGGGAAAGCCTTCTGTGAGAGTGCAGCCCTCATTCACCACTACGTCATCCACACTGGGGAGAAGCCCTTTGAGTGCCTAGAGTGTGGGAAGGCCTTCAACCACAGGTCATACCTCAAGAGGCACCAGAGGATTCACACTGGGGAGAAACCCTATGTGTGCAGCGAGTGTGGAAAGGCCTTCACCCACTGCTCTACTTTCATCTTGCATAAAAGGGCCCACACTGGAGAAAAACCTTTTGAGTGCAAAGAATGTGGGAAAGCCTTTAGCAATCGTGCAGACCTCATCCGACACTTCAGCATCCACACTGGAGAGAAGCCGTATGAGTGCATGGAGTGTGGGAAGGCCTTCAACCGCCGTTCAGGGCTCACGAGGCACCAGCGGATTCACAGTGGAGAGAAGCCCTATGAATGCATGGAGTGTGGGAAATCCTTTTGCTGGAGCACAAGCCTCATCCGACACTCCGTTATCCACACTGGAGAGAAGCCCTATGAGTGCAGTGAGTGTGGAAAAGCCTTCAGTCGCAGCTCATCCCTCACTCAGCATCAGAGGATTCATACTGGGAGAAACTCTGTCAGTGTAACAGAAGTGGGAAGACCCTTCCCGAGTGGGCAGTCCTCAGTCAACCTCCAAGAGCTCCTATTGGGGAAAGACTTCTTGAATGTAACCACTGAGGAAACATCTTACTCAGAATCTGATCATTCATACCAAAGAGAAACCCCTCAGTTTCCTTCCCTATGAGAAACCCTTTTGTTGCAGGGTATCATTTGTCATCTAAGGAGTCAGACTGGAAATTTACCCAGTCTAGAGCCTTATTCTACATCTGAGAATTCATCCAGGGGAGACCCAGTGGTTATATGCACATAGGAAAATCTCCAGCTACATCTCTTTCCTTAATTTACACTGCAGTATTACCTCAGGAATTTTTTTTTTTTTTTAAAGAAAGGAGAGACTTAGAAGAGAAAATGAACTGCAAACACAAACACATTTTCTTTCAGACTTCCTTGCCAAGCCTTTGGCACTTTGTGTTGAATTCCCTAGTTTACTTGGCAGGAGAAGGGTTTTGTTTCAGAGGTAAAGGACCTAGACTTTTATGTGTCTTGTATATATATTCATTACTGTCCAGTATCAAGAGAGTTAATTGAGGGCAGGTTTGGAAACTTCATGAACATCTTCTTTGTTCTAAAACATTGTCTCTGTTCTTAAGGAGCTTAATTTTTGTGAGAAATATAAAGGCTGGAGCCATCAAACACCTTTATATTTGAGGAGATAAGAATACACATATGAATGGGCACATTTTATTGCACCAGTTAAAACTGTTTAAGGCTTTGATTTTTTTTGAGAAAACGAACCTTCATGTGGTTTTAAGGAGCTGATACTTAGACTTTTTCTTGGTCCTGTACTATTGGTTTACTTGATTGCTGTAATTAGATGGTAAATCTTCTAGTTGTGTAAAATAATTTCTCTCTCTTTATTCTTTTTATTTAAAACTGATTTAACAGTCATTACTTTGAATTTCCACATAAAGTTTTGGAGAAGCTTGTCTATTTTAATGAAAAACTATTGAATTTCGGTAGAAATTGAGTTAAATTGTCAGATCAATTTGTTGAGAATTGGCATCTTTACCGTGTTGAGTCTTCAATTTATGAACACAGTATGTCTCTATGTTTATTTAAGTGTTGCTTGATTTACTTCATCACTGTTTTGTAAATTTCAATAATAGGTCCTGCATGATTTTTATAAGGTTTATATCTAGGTGTTTTTTTTTTCTTTTATTATAAATGGTATTGATTTTTAAACTTTCAATTTCCACACAAGTTTTGATAGTGTGCAGAAATGTAATTAAAATTTGAATGTCATTTTTGTATCCTGCAACCTTGCTGAACTGTAGGCATTTATTTGTTTGATAGAATGCTTGGGGTTAGAAAACATAGAAATATCATCTACAAAAGAGACAGTTTTATTTCTTCCTTACCATCTGTATACCTAGTATTTTCTTGTCTGCTGTACTAGCTAGGATTTCCAATATGATGTTGAACAGTATTAGTAACTACTTGTCTGGTTTCTGATATTAGGGGGAAGACATTCAGTTTTTCATCAAGTATGATGTTAGTATGAGGTTTTCTTTATAGAAGTTTCTTATCAAGTTTAGAAAGTTTCCCATATTCCTGATTTGCTGTGGTTTTGTTGTTGTTGTTGTTGTTGTTGTTGTTGTTATGAATGGGTGTTGAATTTTATCACATACTTTTTCTCTACCAATTGATATAATCTTGTTTTTTTCTTAGCTTGTTGATATGATGTATTACATTGATTTGAGTTTTGAATGTGGAATCAGCTTTGTGTTCTTGAAATAAGCCCTACTTGGTTTAGAGTATAATTATTTTTATATATTAAATTACAGTATTCAGTATCCTAGTATGTTGTTGAGGAAGTTTTCCTCTAATTTCCTGAGTGGTAATGATACATAGTTTTCTTTCTTTCATTCGTTTTTGTTTGTTTTTTGTCTTTTGTTTGTTTCATACTGTCATTGGTTTTGGTGTCTAGGTGATAGTGGCCTCCCAATATATATTGGGAATATGCTTTTATTATGTGGAAAATAGTATATAGAATTGGTTTTATTTTTAATGTTTGGTAGCCAGTGAACCATTTATGCCTGGAGTTTTTTCTTCAGATGCTTTTTAATTATGTATTTATTTTATTTAATATGTATAGAACTGTTCAGAATATCTATTTCATATTGGATGAATTTTCATAGTTGTCCTTTTTTAGGAATTGTTCCATTTCATCTAAATTTTCTTACTTGTTTCAAGTATTCCTTTATTATATTGTTTATGATGGAAGAATCTGTACTTACATCTCCTCTTAAATTCCTGATATTGGAAATGTGTCAACTCTCTTTTTATCTTTGTTAATCTTCTTAGATATTGATCATTTTAAAGAAGCAGCACTTTATGCCACTGTTTTTTCTCTGTTACCATTTTGTTCCTAATTTCACTGATATCTGTATTGACCTTTATTATATCTGTTCTTCCATCTGCTTTGGTGGTATTTTTCTCTGTAATTTCTTATGATGGATGTTTAGATTATTGATTTGAGATTTTTGCTTTTCTAATGTAAGCATTACGTTCTATAAATTTTCCTCACAGCACTTTCCTCACAAGTTGTAATACATTTTAATTACATTTCATTTGGTTCTAAAAATTTCTTTATTCAAGACTTCCTAATTCATAAATTATTTAGAAGGATATTGTTTAATTTCCTAGTGTTGAGAGTATTTCATGCTTTTTGTTAATGACTTCTAACTTGTTTTATGTTTGATCTGGTTGTTTAAATTTGTTGAGGTTTGCTTTGTGACCCAAAATATGGTCTATCTTGATGAATGTTTATAAGGTTGCTTGAAAAGAATGTGTATTCTACTGTTATTGGATGGAGTTTGTATAAATGTCCCCATGATCCTGTTGGTAGATGATGTTATTCAGATTTTCTTTATCCTTGCTGATTTTCTGTTTAGTATTGCTCTCAATAGCTGAGAGAGGGATTTTGAAGTCCTGCAGTATAATTTGGAATTGTCTGTTTCTCCTTTTAAGTTCTATCAGTTTTTGCTTTGAGTATTTCAAAGCTCTGTTGTAGGTGCATACACATTTAGGATTGCTCTATCACCTTGGTGTGTTGACTTTTCTTATCATTATGTAATGTCCCTTTTTGCCCCTGTAAATTTTCTTTGGGGTATACTTTAACTGATATTAATATAGTCACTATTGCATTTCTTGGGTAATATTTTGCGGTTTTTGGTTTATATTGTTCCATAATTTTATTTTCGACCTTATGTATATCATTACATTTGAAGGCAGTCCCCAGGAATAGCACATATTCAGGTCATGCTTTGTTTTTATCCATTTTGCTGATTTCTTTTTTAAATTGCTATATTTAGACCATTTAAGTTTAAAATAATTACTGATACATTAGGGCTTAAGTTTGCCAGTTTATGATTTGGGTTTTCTTTGTTCCCTGTTTTATTTTTCCTCTGTTGTTTTGGGGGTTTTTTGTTTTTTATTTTGTGTTTTGCCTTCCTGTGGGTTACTTTAATTTTTAGAATTCCATTTGATCTATGATATTTTTGAGTTTCTCTCTTTGTATTTTAGTAGTTATTTTAGGTATTGTTTTATACACATATAATTTATCACGGCCTATGGTATCAACACCTTAGCACTTTGATATGTAGAAACCTTACTTTCATTGGATCCCTTTACATTCCCCACTCTTTAATATAATTGTGTTAAGTATTTCCTCTTTATACATTGAGCATCATATTGGATAATGATTTTTGCTTCAACTATCAAACAATTTTTACAAAACCCATGAGAAGTGTAGTCTGTTTACCTCTACTTTTATCCATTCCATTGTTCTTTCTTCTTGAAATCTCAAGATTTTTTTGTTAACATTTCCTTTCTTTTTTGCAAACTCCTATACAGATCTTCCTTCACTTATGATGGAGTTACATGTCGATAAACCCATTGAAAGTTGAAAATACCGTAGTCAGAAATGCATTTAGTGCACCTAACCTACTGACCATAGTTTAACCTAGCCTATGTTAAACATACTCAGAACACTTACATTAGTTTACTGTTGGGCAGAGTCATCTAACACAAGACCTATTTTATCATAAAGTGTTGAATAGCTCATGTAATTTATTGAATATTATACTGAATGTGAAAAACTATGATTGTATGGGTACTTATCATTAACATACACAGCTGGGCCTAAAGAATGTTTGAGGTGGTGAACTAAAATTAATTGCTGGGTAATGGGATGCTACGGTGACAGGTCATCAATTTCTCTTTCTTATGATGAGGCTGAAGAATAGCTGGTAGAAGGCACCAGGGCAGCAACACTTGTTGATGGTTTAGGCAGTAGAGTGTTCTTCAGGAAGATACCAAGTTTTGACTGTGCAGTTTGTTTCTTTTTTCATTACATATTTTTCTGTAGCAAGCAAGAGCATCCTGTATCTGCCCATGAGCTCTTGTGAATGTCTTGTGACTGACATCCATTTCTTCTGACATCCAAATGCCATTACTGATAGTAGCAGAGTCCTCTGTTTCCTGTGACCTTTCTTGGTGCTTCATGTGTAACTTCTTCTGCGTCAACTTCTTTATTTCTTTGTCCTTCCAGTTTGATTAGCTCCTCAATAGAAAGCTTTTCAGCCTCAATGCCAACAAGGTCAGGAACATCCTCATCATTAATGTCCAATTCTGGCTGTTTCCCAAGCACTAATATCTTTCTTTTTACTTAACATTCATCAACAGCAGAATCTTTGTTAAAGCCTCTGAATGTGTTCACATATATCTTCCATCATGCATTGCTATGTGACCTCTCATTGTGTAGTGATATTCTGAAGAGCATTTAGAATGTGAAAATCTTTCTAAAACGTCGAGCATTTGGCTAGATTCAGTCACTTCAACAGCCTACACAAATGGCATAAATAGTATGCTTTGAACATAGCTGTTACACCTTCGTCCATTGATTGAATGAGTGTAGTTGTGTTTGCTGGCAAATGTACAACCTTTACATCAGGATGCATGTCCCTGAAATGCTGTGGATGCCCTAAAGCATTATCTCAGATAAGAAGAATTTTTTTTTTTAAGATTTTATTTATTTATTTGACACAGAGCACAAGCGGGGTAGTGGCAGGCAGAGGGAGAAGCAGTCTCCCCACCAAGCAAAGAGTCTGATGTGGGGCTCGATCCCAAGACCCTGGGATCATGACCTGAGCCGAAGGCAGACGCTTAACTGACTGAGCCACCCAGGCGCCCCCAGAAGAATCTTGAATAGAACATTGTCTTGCCTACAGTAGTCTCTTGCCTGTGGAATAAAACAGTTGGAAAACCAGTCTTTAAACAGTGCTAATGTCATCCAAGTTTTCTTGTTACGGTGATAATAAATGGGAAGCATATACTTGCTCACATTCTTGAATACTGTAGGGTTCTCTGAGTGGTAGAGTAGAAAAGGCTCTCATTTGAACTCTGCAACATTTCAACCCTAAAGCAGCATTATATGTCTTTCAGTGCCTTGACTCCTGGCACTGTCTTGGACTCGACAAATGTATGAATGCACCAGCATACACTTCCAGAACAAGCTTCTTTTATTGTCATTAAATATTTGTTCTGGCAAATATTTCTCATCCACAATTATACTATGCAGCTCCTCCTTCAAAGCTTCAACACCTTCAGTATTGGCACTTTCTGCCTCACTGCTAGCCTTCACATTGTGGAAATTATGGTGCCTTACGAAGCACTGGAATCACTTACGACTTTCTATAAACATTTGTGTATGTGTAGGATCATCAGCATGCTCTTTTAGTATATTGAAAAGACTTCTTGCCTTAGCCTGGATTGTCAGTGGGCTAAGCAGTATGTGCTTCTGTATTTGGTCTTCTATCTATGTGACAAGTAATTTCTCCATGTCGTCAATTGGCCCATCTCTTTTCTTCATGATGACAGTGGATTTAACCAATACTGACCATTAATATGGTTGATTGTTGATTAAGAATGTCCTAACTCACGTGTGATGGCCATTACTAGCTTGCCACCTTCATGCTAGGTAATTATCTTGAGTTTCTTCTCAAGAGTAATTGACTTTCTCTTTTCACCAGAAGCAGGAGACACAGATGGGTGTTTTGTAGACATGATGGGATGGGAAAACACAAGACGCAATATCCAAAAATGCTGGCAACATAGTACACTGTAGAGTATCAGTAGTTTACCCTTGTGATTGCAGGGCTGACTGGGAGATGTGCTGCCTCTGGCCTCACAAGGGAGTACCACACTCCATATCGCTAGTCTGAGGGAAGAAAATCAAAATTCAGATTTTGAAGTACGGTTTCTGCTGAATGTATATCACTTTCACAGTATCGTAAGGTCAAGAAAAATCCTAAAACCATTCTAAGGGATCCTCTGTAGTCTTTCTTATGGGGAAGGTCTTCTAGTAACAAATGTTTTTGTTTTCCTTTATCTAAAAATGTAAGTCTCATTCATTCTAGTAGGATCTTTTTGTGGGATATATTATTTGGGGTCAGCAGTTCTTTCCTTTAGTACTTGAAAAGCATGTCATTTCCTTCTATTCTCCTTGGTTTCAGATGAGAAGTCTGCCATTTAATCCACTTTTTTTCTATCTGTAATTCATCTTTCTGTCAGGCTGTTTTCAGTGTGGTTTTTTATTGTATATAGAGTTCAAAAGTTTGATTATGATATAACCTGGCATGAAATTTGGGGGGTTTATCCTGTTTGGTGTTTGCTTAGTTTTTTGAATCTGTTGGTGTATGCCCTTTGCCAATTTGGAAGATTTTTAGATATTCTTCAATTATTTTTTCAGCCCCATGGTTTCTCCTCTCTTTCAGGACTCCAATAACGTGAGTGGTAGATCTTTCGGTCTTGTCCCGGAGGGTCCTTGGACTCCCACTCCCGCCCAGTACCCCAGTCTGTTTTCTCTTTGTTGCTTAGAGTGATTTATTTCCATTGATCTCTCTTTGAGCTCACTGAATCTTTTCTCTCTCGTATCTAATCTATTGAACTCACCCAGTGAGTTTTCATTTTGGTTTTTGAATTTTTCAGTTGTTTAATTTCTATTTGTTTCCTTTATACATCTTCTGTTTCGCTACCTGCTTTGTAGTGCCAAAGAAGGACTCTAAGAAAACAGGCAATACTGTGTAGTCCAAAATCATATATTCTGGTGGTTTATCTTGATGTTGGAATTGAAATCCTGGATTATATGGAGGAATGGAAAGCCTGCAGTCTTCTGTGTTGGTATCCTGTATATTTCTAAGAGCAGACATTAGAACTGAGTGTGATCTGCAGGATGTCAAGAGTTTTGTTCTCCAGGAAAGGTTTCTGTGTAAAATTCCCCAGCTCTCTATAACCACCCCCCCACCCTTGCTATTAGAAAGTAGAGCATTTCTGTGAAACCTTTTCTAAGCTGAAATGGCATAAAGCAAAGAAGCAATTACCATTCATTTATATGAAAAAAATTTTTTAGCATTCCCAGACTCAGAAAATAACCTCTCTTAGGCTTTTCTGATACTTTAGGACATCTTGGTAACAGATGCACAAAATAAATCAAGATAAAGCCCAGATGCTCACAGACACAGTTCAAAGCTATGGTGGCTCGATGCTGAGATTCTGAGTAGTTCCTGAGGAAGGAGCTTGGTGGTTCCAGTCTTGCTGTTTGGGGTGTTGACTGCCTCTGTAACAGCTTGCTACGAAACAAATGCTGGTACATTTTGGTACAAGCGAAAATCCTCAGATATCTTTCGGTTACTGAAAACAAGTACTAATGTAGGTCTTTTATAGAAGCAAAGTGGTATAAGCAAACTTTTGAAAAACAGTAAATACCTGTGTAGCCTCAAAGGAGAAAGAGGTCCCTCCTCTTCAAGGATCACTCTTCCTCTTTGTGGTTGGACACATATCCCCAATCTCTGATTTGTCTAGGACCTCTTTTATACCCCCCACTGCTTGGTCTTTAACTTCTCCCTCTTAATCCCCTTCTATCCTCTTAATCTATACCTGTGTTCAAGTCTCTAGTCTCGCCCCCAGGCACTTTCTGCCCCACATGCCCAGTGAGCTGTGCCCTTCTCTTTTCTCTCATAGACACACCCTGTGTAACTGTTCTGTCCACTGTCTGTCCCCACCCCCTCATGACCCTTCACCCCACTGACAACTAAACGGTGGTCTCCACCACTGTCACCTGACAGGCAAGTCTCACAAAGTTCCCTCTTGTCCTCCCACCCTTCTCCACCGCCCCCCCCCAGGTCTGTTATTGGACCTTTTTACTGCTGCCTACCTGTTTGACTTGAAGGTCCTTTCCTGGTTTCTCTGAGTTCATGCCCTGCTCCTTCAGAGGATCTGTGTCTTCTTCCATCTGTTAAACAGTGGTGCTTCTCAGAATGTTGCCCTTGCTTTCTCACTTGCGAGGTGTTCCATGAGTGAGTTAATTCCCTGCTCAAGGTATTTTACGCTCAGTGATCTACAGAGTTCCCCAAATTCTTGTCTCCAGGTTGAATGTTTCTCTCTGGTCATCCTTCCACACCTTATCAGTATTCATACATACTGAGCCTGTCTGCATGTGTGATGTGGTCATGGCCATCACCATGAGGATGCACCCACAGTAATAATGAGAGCAAGCAGACATGGTATGTTACCATGTTTCAGTCATTGTTTTGAATTTTTTACACACATCAACTCTTAACCTTTGCAACATGCCTGTGGTAGGTGATGTTATCCCTGTTTTACAGATCAGAAAACTGAGGAACAGAAAGGCTAAGGGATTTACCAAGAGATGTACATTTAACCAAGAAATATGAGATTAGGGATTTGAGGCCAGTTAGGGTAGCTGCAGGATTCATGTCCGTGTCCTTTCCTATATTCCTTCTCATAGGATAAGTCTGTCTTCCTGGTCACCATCATTTTTATTAAAATGGATCAAATTATGCTCATTTAGCTATAATCCCCTTTTCTCATTTGACTCTACACCTTGGCCATTCCTTCAGGTTGAGTGAGATAAACCAAACTTAACTTTTTAACAGCTGCATAATCTGTTACAATGTTGTAGGAATTTATAGAAAATCGCTGGGTTTCAGATGGTAGGGAGGTAGAAGAGGGCTACAGGAGGCATTTGGTTTTACACATCACGTTTGAGGTGCCTGAGAAACATCTCAGTGATCCCACTTGTTGCCCGAGCTGGATACCTTGCAGCCCATTTTTCTTTCATTGTCCCTGCATCCAGTGTATCCTTCTGTTGTCTTTAGCTTTTTATTTTCCTTAGTAGACACTTAATGTGTGTGTGTCTTAGTAAATGGCCACACACAGCAGTATATTTTTATTATAATGTTTGGGTCCCTCACAGAGTGGTTACACAAAGCTGTGTCTGTAGTTGGCACAGGATATAGCATATGTTGACTTCGGAGAGAAACCACACCGGCTCTTATGGCCAGATCTCTAAGACTTAAAAAGTCATAATGAATGCTGGTGGAGGTGTGGGGGTATAGCTCAGTGGTAGAACATTTGACTGCATAATGAATGGTGGTATTGAAAGTCCTCAAGACTACCCCAGATTTAATGATTTACTAGGAAGACTCAAAGGACTCAGCATATACTCAACAGCTATGATTTATTTATTATAGCAAAAGGATACAAAGCAAAATCAGCCAAGGGAGAAGGCAGAAGTACTAAAGTTCTTAAAGAGTTCTGTGTCCTTAAGTTGCATCAATGAGTTACGACAGCATCTGTGAAATGTCTACTAGGGAAGCACATTAGAAACTCCATGCCATGGGGCACCTGGGTTGCTCAGTCAGGTAAGCATCTGCTTTCAGTTTAGGTCATGATCCTGGAGTCCCGGGATCGAGCCCTGCATTGGACTGCCTACTCAGTGGGGAATCTGCTTCTCCCTCTTTCTCTGCCTCTCGCCCCACTTGAGTCTGCTTCTCCCTCTGCTCTTTACCCAGTTTGTGCTCTCTCTAAAATAAAGAAAATCTTAGAGAGAAAGAAACTCCATGCACAGGGTTATTATTGGGCATGGTTTCTCTAAAATATAACCAAAATTCTAGACCTCCAGAAGGATAGCAGATCACCAGCATAAGCCACATTGTTGACACAAACAATAGGCACACGGAGCCATTTGTCTTTTCTGAGAATTATGGGAAATCTCCTGAAATATAAGGTCCCAAACTCTAGCCAAGGGCAGACTTTGAATCTCAAAGGATAATAGTCTCAGGCCTGTGATGTCAGCTGTTTCTTCACAGTGACTTGAATGGTACTAAAATGTTGAGTAAATTCAAATATCTTTTACAAGCATTAAACAAATACAGTTTGCTGCAGTGAAAAAGTCGTAGCTTTGAGGTCACGGCTTATATACACGTAAACCATTGTAACTAAAACAAGTCACAGTAGATATTCTTACAAAGTAGGGTTTAATTTACTGGTGACAAAGTACAGAGACTGGTGAGACAGGCTCTTGCCTCTATATAGATAAGGCTTCAGGTGATTTGATTTGCAAATATTCCTTCTTTTGCCTTTATTTCTACAAAGATAAAATGGCCAGGTCAATGCTCTTATTTACATTGCACATATGTCAGTGATTTCTCATTTATTCTTTGTTCCCACTGTTAAAACTTGTAGCCTTTGGCTCCAAAAAGAGAAAATTAAATATGTTGTCATAATAATTTCTGCATCATTATATGTGCATAATTTGGGATTAAAGAATGTGGTGTTGCAGGCATCATCAGCTTGACAGATCTGTCAGAGGGAGTGACTGGGAAGGAGTAGGAGCATTGGGCTCCAGCTGGGAGGGCTCTCTACAGAGACCTGATGCTGGAGGCCTGTGGGAATCTGGCCTCTGGGAGTATGCGCAGCTCCCTCTCTTCTCACACTTGGCCCACAGATGGCCTTTCCTGTCTCAGTTGTGCGATGCGGGGAGGACTCTGAAATGCTCAGTGATGTCATCCTTGAGTTTGGAGGGTTAACGACGTGTAATCGGCTTGCCCACAGGTAGGTTACACGTCTCACAAGTGAATGGTCTGAGCTAAATTGTAAATGGGCAACTGGGTTTTGCCTTCCTTAGAGCACTGGAGTGTCAAGAGCATGGGCCCTCTAGGAGGAGGAGCAAGATGGCGGAGGAATAGGAGACCTAAATTTCGTCTGGTCCCAGGAATTCAGCTAGATAGGTATCAAACCATTCTGAACACCTACAAACTCAACAGGAGATCGAAGAAAACAATAGCAGCAACTCTCTGAACAGAAAAGCGACCACGTTCTGGAAGCAGGGACCCAGCAAGCGGCAGATCTGGGGAGACTGCCCTTCCTCCCCCAGGAACGGCGCGGAAGCACACTGCAGGAATCTGCTGGGTTTGGAGACTCCAAACGGGGTCGTGTGCCAGAGATAGAAACACTGGGTCACAGGCCGGGTGAGCACTGTGTACGGCCAGAGACTGGAGAGATAGGAGTGATTGACCGCTTTTCTCTGGGGGCTCACTGAAGAGTGGGACCCCGAGTTCTCAGCTCCTCCAGGGAGGAGATTGGGAGGCCGCCATTTTCTTTCTCCTCCTCCAAAGCTGTATGGAAAACTTACAGGGAACAAAAGATACTGAGAGCAAAACTGAACTGATTACCTAGCCCGGCCCCTGGCAAGGGCTGGGCAATTACACCTTGGGCAAAGACATTTGAGCATCACTGCAACAGGCCCCTTCCAGCCAAGACCAAGAGACCAAGTTACTGATCAATGAGAACGGCAGAACTCCAGTACTAGGGGAATACAGCACATAGAATTCATGGCTTTTTTTCCCATGATTCTTTAGTCTTTCAAAGTTAATTTTTTTAATTTTCTTTTTCTATTTTTTTTAATTTTTCTTTTTCCCTTTTTCAACCAACATCTTATCGATCCCTTTTTTAAAAATCTTTTTTATTTTTCATTTTTAGAGTCATATTCTATCCCTTCATTGTAGTTAACCTTATTTTTTGCATATATATAAGTTGTTCTGTCCTTAAAATTTTGAGATACAGTTTCTTCTAACAGACCGAAATATACCCTAAATCTCTAGTGTATGCCTTTGTTCTAGTCTCCTGCCTGATCACATTCTCTCCCACCCGCTTTTTTTAATTTCTCTTCTTTTTCAACCAACTTCTTATCAATTCCTTTTATCAAATCTTTTATAATTTTCATCTTTACAGTCATATTCCATCCCTTCATCGTATTTACCGTTATTTTTGTACATATATGTTTTCCTTTCTTTAAAATTTTGGGAGGCAGTTTCTTCTAACAGACCAAAATATGCCCAAAATCTGGTGTGTGGCAATGATCTATTCACCAGCCTGATCATATTTGATCATACTCTTTTTCTTCTTTCCCTTTATTTCCCCCCGGTTTCAGGTCTCTTCTGATTTCTCTAGTGTATATTTTTCTGGGGTCGTTTACCCTGTTAGCATTTTGTTCTCTCATTCATCTATTCTCCTCTGGACAAAATGACAAGATGGAAAGACTCACCTCAAAGAAAAGAACAAGAGGCAGTACCAATTGCCAGGGACCTAATCAATACAGACATTAGTAAGATGTCGGAACTAGAGTTCAGAATGACGATTATATATAAAGATACTAGCTGGGCTTAAAAAAAGCATGGGAGATACTAGAGAAGCCCTTTCTGGAGAAATAAAAGAACTAAAATCTAACCAAGTCGAAATAAAAAAAAAGGCTATTAATGAAGTGCGATCAAAAATGGAGGCTCTCGGGTGCCTGGGTGGCTCAGATGGTTAAGCGTCTGCCTTCGGCTCAGGTCATGATCCCAGGGTCCTGGGATCGAGCCCCGCATCGGGCTCCCTCCTCCGCGGGAAGCCTGCTTCTCCCTCTCCCACTCCCCCTGCTTGTGTTCCCTCTCTCACTGTCTCTCTCTGTCAAATAAATAAAATCTTTAAAAGAAAAAAAAAAAAAAAACGGAGGCTCTAACTGCTAGGATAAATGAGGCAGAAGAGAGAAGTAGTGAGATAGAAGACCAAATGATGGAGAATAAAGAAGCTGAGAAAAAGATAAACAACTACTGGATCACAAGGACAGAATTTGAGAAATAAGTGATACCATAAGATGAAACAATATTAGAATAATTGGGATCCCAGAAGAAGAAGAAAGAGAGAGAGGGGCAGAAGGTATATTGGAGCAAATTATAGCAGAGAACTTCCCTAATTTGGGGAAGGAAACAGGCATCAAAATCCAGGAAGCACAGAGAACCCCGCTCAAAATCATTAAAAATAGGTAACACCCTGACATCTAATACTAAAACTTACAAGTCTCAGAGACAAAGAGGAAATCCTGAAAGCAGCTTGGGAAAAGAGGTCTGTAATCTACAATGTTTGAAACATTAGATTGGAGCAGACCCATCCACAGAAACCTGGCAGGTCAGAAAGGACTGGCATGATATATTCAGAGCACTAAACGAGAAAAATATGCAGCCAAGAATACTATATCCAGCTAGGCGGTCATTGAAAATAGAAGGAGAGATAAAAAGCTTCCAGGACAAACAAAAACTAAAAGAATTTGCAAACATGAAACCAGCCCTACAAGAAATATTGAAAGGGGTCCTCTAAGCAAAGAGAGAGCCTAAAAGCAACATAGACCAGAAAGGAACACAGACAATATACAGTAACAGTCACCTTACAGGCAATACAATAGCACTAAATTCATATCTTTCAATAGTTACCCTGAATGTAAATGGGCTAAATACCCCAATCAAAAGACACAGGGTATCAGATTGGATAAAAAAAAAAACAAGACCCATCGATGTGCTGTCTGCAAGGGACTCATTTTAGACCCAAAGACACCTCCAGATTGAAAGTGAGGGGGTGGAAAACAATTTAGCATGCTAATGGACATCAAAAACAGCTGGGGTGGCAATCCTTATATCAGACAAATTAGATTTTAAACCAAAGACTATAATAAGAGATGAGGAAGGACACTATATCATACTTAAAGGGTCTATCCAACAAGAATATCTAACAGTTGTAAATATCTATGCCCCTAACATGGGAGCAGCTAATTATATAAGCCAATTAATAACAAAAGCAAAGAAACACATCAACAACAATACAATAATAGTAGGGGACTTTAACAACCCCCTCACTGAAATGGACAGATCATCTAAGCAAAAGATCAACAAGGAAATAAAGGCTTTAAATGACACACTGGACCAAATGGACTTCACAGATATATTCAGAACATTCCATGTCAAAGCAACACATTCTTCTCTAGTGCCCATGGAACATTCTCCAGAATAGATCACATCCTGGGTCACAAATCAGGTCTCAACCGGTACCAAAAAGATGCCCTGCATATTTTTGGACCCCAATGCTTTGAAACTAGAACTCAATCACAAGAGGAAAGTTGGAAAGAACTCAAATACATGGAGGCTAAAGAACATCCTAATAAAGAATGAATGGGTCAACCAGGATATTAAAGATGAATTTAAAAAATTCATGGAAACAAATGAATATGAAAACACAACTGTTCAAAATCTTTGGGATGCAGCAAAGGCGGTCCTAAGAGGAAAGTAACTTTCTCAAGAAACAGGAAAGGTCTCAAATACACAACCTAACCCTACACCTAAAGAAGATGGAGAAAGAACAGCAAATAAAGCCTAAACCCATCAGGAGAAGAGAAATAATAAAGACCAGAGCAGAAATCAATGAAATAGAAACCAAAAGAACAGTAGAACAGATCAACAAAACTAGGAGCTGGTACTTTGAAAGAATTAATAAGATTGATAAACCTCTGGCCAGACTTATCAAAAAGAAAAGAGAAAGGACCCAAATAAATAAAATCATGAATGAAAGAGGAGAGATCACAACCAACACCAAAGAAATACAAATAATTATAAGAACATATTATGAGCAATTATATGCCAGCAAATTAGATAATCTGGAAGAAATGGATGCATTTCTAGAGATGTATAAACTACCAAAACTGAACCAGGAAGAAATAGAAAACCTGAACAGACCTATAACCACTAAGGAAATTGAAGCAGTAATCAAAAATCTCCCAACAAACAAGAGCCCAGGGCCGGATGGCTTCCCAGAGGAATTCTACCAAACATTTAAAGAAGAATTAATACCTATTCTTCTGAAACTGTTCCAAAAAATAGAAATGGAAGGAAAACTTCCAAACTCATTTTATGAGGCCAGCATTACCTTGGTCCCAAAACCAGACAAAGACCCCATCAAAAAGGAGAATTACAGGCCAATATTTACCTGATGAACATGGATGCAAAAATTCTCACCAAAATACTAGCCAGTAGGATCCAACAGTACATTAAAAGGATTATTCACCACGACCAAGTGGGATTTATTCCTGGGCTGCAAGGTTGGTTCAACATCTGCAAATCAATCAATGTGATACAATACATTAATAAAAGAAAGAACAAGAACCATATGATCCTCTCAATAGATGCAGAAAAAGCATTTGACAAAGTACAGCATCCTTTCTTGATTAAAACTCTTCACAGTGTAGGGATAGAGGGTACATACCTCAATATCATAAAAGCTATCTATGAAAAACCCACGGCGAATATCATTCTCAATAGGGAAAAACTAAGAGCTTTTCCCCTAAGGTCAGGAACACGGCAGGGATGTCCACTATCGCCACTGCTATTTAACATAGTACTAGAAGTCCTAGCCACAGCAATCAGACAACAAAAAGAAATAAAAGGCATCCAAATCGGCAAAGAAGAAGTCAAACTCTCACTCTTTGCAGATGATATGATACTTGATGTGGAAAACCCAAAAGACTCCACCCCAAAACTGCTAGAACTCACACAGGAATTCAGTAAAATGGCAGGATATAAAATCAATGCACAGAAATCAGTTACATTTCATGACACCAACAACAAGACAGAAGAAAGAAATTAAGGACTTGATCCCATTTAAAATTGCACCAAAAACCACAAGATACCTAGGAATAAATCTAACAAAAGAGGCAAAGAATCTGTACTCAGGAAACTATAGAATACTCATGAAAGAAATTGAGGAAGACACAAAGAAATGGGAACACATTCCATGCTCATGGACTAGAAGAACAAATATTGTGAAAATGTCTACACTACCTAGAGCAATCTACACAATTAATGCAACCCCTATCAAAATACCATCAACTTTTTTCAAAGAAATGGAACAAATACTCCTAAAATTTGTATGGAACCAGAAAAGACCCCAAATAGCCAAAGGAATGTTGAAAAAGAAAACCAAAGCTGGTGGCATCACAATTCCGGACTTCCAGCTCTATTACAAAGCTGTCATCATCAAGACAGCATGGTACTGGCACAAAAACAGACACATAGATCAATGGAACAGAATAGAGAACCCAGAAATGGACCATCAACTCTACGGTCAACTAATCTTTGACAAAGCAGGAAAGAATATCCAATGGAAAAAAGACAGTCTCTTCAACAAATGGTGTTGGGAAAATTGGACAGCCACATGCAGAAGAATGAAACTGGACCATTTCCTCACACCACACACAAAAATAGACTCAAAATAGATGAAAGACCTAAATGTGAGACAGGAATCCATCAAAATCCTTGAGGAGAACACAGGCAGCAACCTCTTCGACCTCAGCCGCAGCAACTTCTTCCTAGAAACATTGCCAAAGGCAAGGGAAGCAAGGGCAGAAATGAACTATTGGGATTTCATCAAGATAGAAAGCGTTTGCACAGCAAAGGAAACAGTCCACAAAACCAAAAGACAACCGACAGAATGGGAGAAGATAATTGCAAATGACCTATCAGATAAAGGGCTAGTATCCAAAATCTATAAAGAACTTACCAAACTCAACACCCAAAGAACAAATAATCCAATCAAGAAATGGGCAGAAGACATGAACAGACATTTTTCCAAAGAAGACATCCAAATGGCCAACAGACACATGAGAAAGTGCTCAACATCACTCAGCATCAGGGAAATCCAAATCAAAACCTCAGTGAGATACCACCTCACACCAGTCAGAATGGCTAAAATTAACAAGTCAGGAAATGACAGATGTTGGTGAGGATGCGGAAAAGGGGAACTCTCCTACAGTGTTGGTGGGCATGCAAGCTGGTGCAGCCACTCTGGAAAACAGTATGGAGGTTCCTCAAAAAGTTGAAAATAGAGCTACCCTATGACCCAGCAGTTGCACTACTGGGTATTTACCCCAAAGATACAAATGTAGGGATCCAAAGGGGTACGTGTACCCTGATTATTATAGCAGCAATGTCCGTAATAGCCAAACTATGGAAAGAGCCAAGATGTCCATCAACAGAAGAATGGATAAAGAAGATGTGGTATATATATCCAATGGAATATTATGCAGCCATTAAAAAACACAAAATCTTGCCTTTTGCAATGATGTGGATGGAAACAGAGTATTATGCTAAGCAAAATAAGTCAATCAGAGAAAGACAAGTATCATGATCTCACTGATATGAGGAATTCTTAATCTCAGGAAACAAACAGGGTTGCTGGAGTGGTGGGGGGTGGGAGGGATGGGGTGGCTGGGTGAAAGACATTGGGGAGGGTATGTGCTATGGTGAGCGCTGTGAATTGTGTAAGACTGATGAATCACAGACCTGTACCTCTGAAACAAATAATACATTGTATGTTAAAAAAGAAGAAGAAGAAGGAGAAGAAGAAAGATAGTAGGAAGGGAAAAATGAAGGGGGGGAAATCAGAGGGGGAGACGAACCATGACAGACTATGGACTCTGAGAAACAAACTGAGGGTTTTGGAGGGGGCGGGAAGAGCATGGTCAGACTGCCTGGTTATACTTCCTGGACTTGTTCTTAGTTGCTGGGTGACTTTTTTTTTTTAATCCCTGCTTATTCTTCTATTTCTGTGTCAAGCAGGTGTCATTGTGAAGTTTTCCCATGTGGGACCTTGCTCCTGTGCAATCCACTGCCCCCTCCCTGGTCCATCCAAACATCATCTGACACCTCAGCTTCTGCTGTACCTTCTGCTTTTATCCTCCAGTCGATTCTCCACACTGAAGCCAGAGATATGGCTCCTATTTGGTCATGGAGGGCTCACCCCCGCCCCCTTTCCCTAAAATGTTTCATGACTTCCCTTCACTATTGGGATAAAAACCAAATCCTTAACATGGCCCATCCATGGGGCCTTACCTGGTGTGGGATGTGCCTAATTTACTTCCTTTTCTCTTGCACAACTCTGGTCTCTTTTTTCATTTGCTGTTTCCCTTTCCTTCACTTTCCCACCTGCTATGGCCTCTTGCCTCCCCACACTGCCTAGTTAGTGCATGCTTAGCCCTCCCATCTCATCTCAAATGGCACGTCCTCAGGGAACCTTTACCAGCACACCATCTAGATCATAACCGTGTGTACATATGGTTCTTTCCTCCCCAAAACCACCTTCCTGCTTGATGGGTTGCTAGGAGGACTCGCTCGACTCAGATAACTGCTGTTATACTCACAGTTACTGTCTGTGACAGCGCAAGGACACAGGTCAAGGTCACCAAAGGGAAAAGGCACACGGTAAAAAGTCCAGGGGAAACTAAGCCAAGCTTCCAGGTGTTCCCTCCCAGTGCAGTCACACAGGGGCTTGCTTAACTCCTTTGGCAAAGATGTGTGACAGTATGTTCAAGTATCGCCAATGAGGGAAAGTCACCCAGGCTTCGGTGTCCAGGGTCTCTTCCTGAGGCACGCAGTACCTTCGGGACTGACCACGGATGCTCGGTGGGATCGCAGAAGGCAGACGTACGGTGTGGCTCAGAGCCTCAGGCGTACAAAGCCCACATTCTCTGTGAGTCACACTGTTAGCATGAATTACCTGGTCAGACTGACGCAGCGGGGCCTGCGGATACAGGCCTAAAGTCACTCTTACCAGGCCGGATGTTCAAGGACTCAGGTTGTCTTCTTGGAGCTGGTCAGGGGCCAGTCCTTTGGGATGCGTAGCAGTTGAGCAGCCAAAGCCTGTTCAATGAGCACTTTCCTGCACAGTCCACCGTGCTGGCCCTCGGCTTAGGCTCCGTGACAGCAGAACAGTGATATCTGCTGAGCATCTCTATGTAGGAAAGCATTTCTGGGAAGGTGCACTTCAGTATCGTCAGCAATCTGCTTACCATATGAAGGAGGCAGTGTGGGGTATGGGTAGGTTAAAATAACAACAATCCATACTGTGAAACCGTTACATTCATATCC
>NW_022589991.1:0-38099 GCF_004348235.1 Phoca vitulina
CCCCCACCTCTAAAATAAATAAATAAATCTTTTTAAAAAAATTTAAGAAAGAGCAGACACAGGAAAATCTCTGAAAACCTAGTAGAAGTTGCTGTTTGGTGAGCAAAGTTTACATTTATAAAGGAAAGCTCCATTTATAATGTACCAGGAAAAGAATGACTAAAGAGCTCAAGACACTTTAATGGAAGGAGAAGGCACAGGCTTAAATCTGCATAACCACCACACCCTCATTTACTGTGCCTGGCCTGATAACTTCCTATAACTGGACTTCCCACCACCCAAAATCTTTCTTTTGCCTTTAGCTGAAGATGGCATTTAGGGTGATGGCTTTGGCCATTTTGGGGAGTTATTTCATTTTCCTGAGCATCTCCCATGTATACAGGATGTAGACATGCTATTAAAGTTGTTTTCTCCGGTTAATTTTTTTATTGCAGGAAGAGATCTCAGCCAGGAACCTAGAAGGGTAGAAAGAACACTGTTTTTCCTCCCTTATACATTCAGTGTACTATTCAGCAATAAAAGGAATGAATCATCACCCCATACAAAGACATGGATGAATCTTACATGTATTTTACTAAGTGAAAGAATCCAGTCTGAAGAGGCTAACACACTGTATGCCCCATTTATAAGACATTCCTGAAAAGGCAAAACTAGAAAGATTGTAAACAGGTCACGGAGTGGTGGGATGGAAATATTCCACAGGATACTTTAATGATGGGTATCCGTCCGTCATTGTGCACTTTTCCAAACCAATGAATTTTTACAACACATGAGTAAATCATAATCTATTCAAATTCAATTATTTAGGGTGTGGGAGTGTCACAGGATAGAATACAGAAAGTGGCAAACAATCTAACTGTAATAGAAATGTACGGAAAAATCACTACAGGTGGTGGGGCAATAGGTGGTGAACTGAGTAACTTTAGAAATGAATGTGATCTATAGACTAAAGGCAAAATGAACCATACATAAACAGTGGAGTCTACTTGATAAAGTCCTTTCCCATGAGGGTAGTAGCTAATCATGCTGAAACAGCTATATAATCTGAAAGGGGGCAATGGATTAAATGACAGATGGTGGGGGCCAGGTTTCTCACTGTTGGAGAAGTTACAGATAAGCAAGTGGAGAAGTTTCCAGTGCCCATGTAATATGTACCCAGCTGGAGACATCAGTATGAACTCATCTTTACCTTAATATGGATACTGACAGTTCCGCATAGAAGTTGTCAACCTTCAAAATAAAACAGCCAGTTATTTTACCAGTAACATGAGTTTATTCAGGAAAAGTAGAAGAATTGCAATTTGGGACAAGCAAATTACGGCAAACCATATACAAGTCCAACAAGACAAAAAGGAAGGTCACCTTTTATTAGATTTCAGTATGAACTTAGGGAGGGTGGTTTTTATTTTTATTTTTTTAAGATTTTATTTATTTATTTGACAGAGAGATAGAGAGCACAAGCAGGGGAAGCGGCAAGCAGAGGGAGAGGGAGAAGCAGGCTCCCCACTGAGCAGGGAGCCCGACGCGGGCGGGGCTCAATCCCAGGACCCTGAGATCATGACCTGAGTCGAAGGCAGACGCTTAACAGACTGAGCCACCCAGGCACCCCTAGGGAGGGTGGTTTTTAAATCTTATTTTAATTCCAGTATAATTAATACACATTGTTATATTAGCTTCAGGTGTACAATATAGTGATTCAACAATTCTATACATTACTCAGCACTCATGATAAGTGTACTCTCAAAGGGAGGGTTGTTTTACACAACAGTTTACTGTAGAAGAATAACAGTTGAGGGCTGTGATGGTTGGCTGCAAGCTCTGGTAAGTGCTGGGGCAGACAAGGATCTTCCTTCTTTTCGTAAAAGCAAGAGATGAAATTCTGATGTGCAAAATGTCCTCCCTCATGAAGATTTCTTATCTTCCTTCCTTCCACTGGTTATTCAGGCTGCATCGAGTGCTACCGGCATGAAAACTCCCCCTTCAGGGCATCCCAACTACATGTCAATGGAGATCAATGGAGCAGAATAGAAACCCCACAAATGGACCCACAACAATATGGTCAACTAATCTTCCACGAAGGAGGAAAGAATCTCCAATGGAAAAAAGACAGGGGCGCCTGGGTGGCTCAGTTGTTAAGCGTCTGCCTTCGGCTCAGGTCATGATCCCAGGGTCCTGGGATCGAGCCCCACATCAGGCTCCCTGCTCAGCGGGAAGCCTGCTTCTCCCTCTCCCACTCCCCCCTGCTTGTGTTCCTGCTCTCGCTCTCTCTCTGTCAAATAAATAAATAAAATCTTAAAAAAAAAGAAAAGATCTGCAACAAATGGTGCTGGGAAAACTTGGACAGCAACATGTGGAAGAATGAAACTTGACCACTTTCTTATACCACACACAAAAATAAATTCAAAATGGATGAAAAACCTAAATGTAAGACAGGAAACCATCAAAATCCTAGAGGAGAACACAGGCAGTAACCTCTTTGACATCAGCTACAGCAACTTCTTTCCATACATGTTCCTTCTCTCTGAGGTAAGGGAAACAAAAGCAAAAATAAGCTATTGGGACTTCATCAAAACAAAAAGCTTCTGCACAGCAAGAGGAACAATCGTCAAAACTAAAAGGCAACTAACAGAATGGGAGAAGATATTTGCAAATGATATATCTGATAAAGGCTTAGTATCCAAAGCATATAAAGAATTTATAAAACTCAACACCCCAAAAACAAATAATCCAATTTAAAAATGGGCAGAAGGTGTGTCTGGGTGGCTCAGTCGGTTAAGCATCTGACTCTTAGTCGCAGCTCAGTTCTTGATCTCAGAGTCATGAGTTCAAGCCCTGCATGGATCCTACTTTAAAAAGGTGGTGGTGGGGGAAAGACATGAACAGACATTTCTCCAAAGAAGACATGTGAATGGCCAACAGACACAGGAAAAGGTGATCAACATTTCTCAACACCAGGGAGATGCAAATCAAAGCTACAAGAAGATTATCACCTCACACCTGTCACAATGGCTAAAATCAACAAGACAAAAAACAACAGATGTTGGTGAGGATGTGGAGAAAGGGGAACCCTCTTGCACTGCTGGTGGGAAGGCAAACAGATGCAGTCACTGTGGAAAACAGTATGGAGGTTCCCCAAAAAGTTATAAATAGAACTACCTCACAATCCAGCAATTGCACTACTAGGTATTTACTCAAAAGAATACAAAAATACTAATTCAAAGGGATATATCCACCCTGGTGTTTGTAGCAGCATTATCTATAATAGCCAAAGTATGGAAATAGCCCAAGCATCTATCGACTGATGAATGGATAAAGAAGATGTGGTATATATACATATATATATTATATTTATGAGCCGTAAAAAATAATGATATCTTGCCATTTACAATGACATGGATGGAGCTAAAGAGTATTATACTAAGTGAAATAAGGCAGTCAGAGAAAGACAAATACCGTATAATTTCACTCATATGTGAAATTTAAGAAACAAAACAAATAAGCAAAGGGAAAAAGAGAGAGAGACAAACCAAGACACAGACTTTTTATTGTTATGTTAATCACCATACATTACATCATTAGTTTTTGATGTAGTGTTCCATGATTCATTGTTTGTGCATAACACCCAGTGCTCCATGCAGAACGTGCCCTCTTTAATACCCATCACCAGGCTAACCCATCCTCCCACCCCCCTCCCCTCTAGAACCCTCAGTTTGTTTTTCAGAGTCCATCATCTCTCACAGTTCGTCTCCCCCTCCGATTTCTCCCCCTTCATTCTTCCCCTCTTTTTTCTTAACATATATTGCATTATTTGTCTCAGAGGTACAGATCTGTGATTCAACAGTCTTGCACAATTCACAGCGCTCACCATAGCACATACCCTCCCCAGTGTCTATCACCCAGCCACCCCATCCCTCCCACCCCACCCCCCACTCCAGCAACCCTCAGTTTGTTTCCTGAGATTAAGAATTCCTCATATCAGTGAGGTCATATGATACATGTCTTTCTCTGATTGACTTATTTCACTCAGCATAACACCCTCCAGCTCCATCCACGTCATTGCAAATGGCAAGATCTCATTCCTTTTGATGGCTGCATAATATTCCATTGTATATATATACCACATCTTCTTTATCCATTCATCTGTTGATGGACATCTTGGCTCTTTCCAGTTTGGCTATTGTGGACATTGCTGCTATAAACATCAGGGTGTGCGTACCCTTCGGATCCCTACATTTGTATCTTTGGGGTAAATACCCAGTAGTGCAATTGCTGGGTCGTACGGTAGCTCTATTTTCAACTTTTTGAGGAACCTCCATACTGTTTTTCAGAGTGGTTGCACCAGCTTGCATTCCCACCAACAGTGTAGGAGGGTTCCCTTTTCTCCGCATCCCTGCCAACATCTGTCATTTCCTGACTTGTTAATTTTAGCCGTCCTGACTGGTGTGAGGTGGTATCTCATTGAGGTTTTGATTTGGATTTCCCTGATCCGAGCGATGTTGAGCACTTTTTCGTGTGTCTGTTGGCCATTTGGATGTCTTCTTTGGAAAAATGTCTGTTCATGTCTTCTGCCCATTTCTTGATTGGATTATTTGTGCTTTGGGTGTTGAGTTTGATAAGTTCTTTATAGATTTTGGATACTAGCCCTTTATCTGATAAGTCATTTGCAAATATCTTCTCCCAT
Source organism: Phoca vitulina (assembly GCF_004348235.1). Lineage (NCBI taxonomy): Eukaryota > Metazoa > Chordata > Mammalia > Carnivora > Phocidae > Phoca > Phoca vitulina. The sequence continues at coordinate 4,682 of NW_022589991.1, forward strand.
TCTGTCAGTTGTCTTTTGGTTTTGTTGACTGTTTCTTTTGCTGTGCAAAAGCTTTTTATCTTGATGAAGTCCCAATAGTTCATTTTTGCCCTTGCTTCCCTTGCCTTTGGCGGTGTTTCTAGGAAGAAATTGCTGCGGCTGAGGTCGAAGAGGTTGCTACCTGTGTTCTCCTTTAGGATTTTTTTTTTAAGATTTTATTTATTTATTTGACAGAGACAGAGATAGCGAGAGCAGGAACACAAGCAGGGGGAGTGGGAGAGGGAGAAGCAGCTTGGCTTCCCGCTGAGCAAGGAGCCCGATGTGGGGCTCAATCTCAGGATCCTGGGATCATGACCTGAGCCGAAGGCAGACGCTTAACGACTGAGCCACCCAGGCGCCCCTCCTTTAGGATTTTGATGGACTCCTGTCTCACATTTAGGTCTTTCAACCATTTGGAGTCTATTTTTGTGTGTGGTGTAAGGAAATGGTCGTTTCATTCTTCTGCATGTGGCTGTCCAATTTTCCCAACACCATTTGTTGAGGAGACTGTCTTTTTTCCATTGGACATTCTTTCCTGCTTTGTCGAAGATTAGTTGACCATAGAGTTGAGGGTCCATTTCTGGGCTCTCTGTTCTGTTCCATTGATCTATGTGTCTGTTTTTGTGCCAGTACCATACTGTCTTGATGATGACAGCTTTGTAATAGAGCTGGAAGTCCGGAATTGTGATGCCGCCAGCTTTGCTTTTCTTTTTCAACATTCCTCTGGCTATTCAGGGTCTTTTTTGGTTCCATACAAATTTTAGGATTATTTGTTCCATTTCTTTGAAAAAAAAAGTGGATGGTATTTTGATGGGGATTGCACTGAATGTGTAGATTGCTCTAGGTAGTATTGACATCTTCACAATATTTGTTCTTCCAATCCATGAGCATGGAGCGTTTTTCCATTTTTCTGTGTCTTCCTCAATTTCTTTCATGAGTATTTTATAGTTTTCTGAGTACAGATCCTTTGCCTCTTTGGTTAGATTTATTCCTAGGTATCTTATGGTTTTGGGTGCAATTGTAAATGGGATTGACTCCTTAATTTCTCTTTCTTCTGTCTTGTTGGTGTATAGGAATGCCACTGATTTCTGTGCATTGATTTTATATCCTGCCACTTTACTGAATTCCTGTATGAGTTCTAGCAGTTTTGGGGAGGAGTCTTTTGGGTTTTCCACATAAAGTATCATATCATCTGCAAAGAGTGAGAGTTTGACTTCTTCTTTGCCGATTTGGATGCCTTTGATTTCTTTTTGTTGTCTGATTGCTGTGGCTAGGACTTCTAGTACTATGTTGAATAGCAGTGGTGATAGTGGACATCCCTGTCGTGTTCCTGACCTTAGAGGAAAAGCTCTCAGTTTTTCCCCATTGAGAATGATATTCGCTGTAGGTTTTTCATAGATGGCTTTTATGATATTGAGGTATGTACCCTCTATCCCTATACTCTGAAGAGTTTTGATCAAGAAAGGATGCTGTACTTTGTCAAATGCTTTTTCTGCATCTATTGAGAGGATCATAGGATTCTTGTTCTTTCTTTCGTTATTGTATCACGTTGATTGATTTGCAGATATTGAACCAACCTTGCAGCCCAGGGATAAATTCCACTTGGTCATGGTGAATAATCCTTTTAATGTACTGTTGGATCCTATTGGCTAGTATTTTGGTGAGAATTTTTGCATCCATGTTCATCAAGGATATTGGTCTGTAATTCTCCTTTTTGATGGGCTCTTTGGTTTGGGGATGAAGGTAATGGTGGCCTCATAAAACGAGTTTGGAAGTTTTCCTTCCATTTCCATTTTCTGGAACAGTTTCAGAAGAATAGGTATTAATTCTTCTTTAAATGTTTGGTAGAATTCCCCTGGGAAGCCATCTGGCCCTCCAAGACACAGACTCTTACCTGTAGAGAACAAACTGATGGTTGCTGGAGGGGAAGTAGGTGGGGGGATGGGTTGGATGGGTGATAGGGATTGGGGAGTGCACTTGCGATGGGCACTAGGTATTGTATGGAAGCATTGAACCACCGGGTTGTATGCCTGAAACTAATATTACACTGTACATTGACTAGCTGGAATTTAAATAAAAACCTTTAAAAAAAAATACATGAGGCTTATTTACATGCATGTATTTCCTTGCATTGTGAGCTGAGCACTTTGAGCTCCCACACTGAAGTTTTGAATACCATTTTCTAATAAAAGGGGCCAGGGCTCTTTAAAGAAATAGTTGTTACTATTGATGAAATTTTCAAGTTTTGAGTTCCCGAGTGAACAGCTGAGAAAGAATTCTTGAGACTTTTTTGGTGCAAAAAAGGTGTTTTTTATTATAGCATGGAAGGACCTGCGGGCAGAAAGAGCTGTGCCTGCAAGTGTGAGGGATGGCTGGTTACATATTTTAAGTTTTGTGGAGGGAGGGGAGGTAGAGATAACATAGGTTTCTAAGGAATTTTTGCCTGCTGAAAGCACGGTCTTACAGGACCTTGAAAATTTAGCTATTGTCAAGATAAAGTTACTTTTAGTCTTTAATGAAATATAAACATGAAGGATTAAGGCACCCCTGAACGCCTTGAGGAACTTCACCCTCTGCATGTCTCAGGCATCTGTCAATGGGCTGCAAGCTGTAGGGAGATTTAATTTAAATGACATTTTTCTTGCTTTTGCTCTCATCACTCATGACTGCAACAGTAAATACAGCAGTCAGGATAATCCTGAAGTATCAGTAACAGAGCACCAATAATGAAAAATCTACAAAAATGGGATATGTCAAAGGCAAACAGGAGCCAATGGAAAAAGCTCTCAATAATCACAACAGAAATCAGCTGATCAACCAAACGCTGTAGTCCTGGAGTATAACCAAGGGCCTAAAATAACTACCCACTTGTCCACACTGGTAAAAATAAATGATTACATATATTTTTTTAATGATTACACATCTGCTGAAGATTTCCAAATAATTCAGGTAGACACTCAGCCATCTACGACAGAGGTAAACTAACCCCCTCTCCTCAAGCGTGGGCTCCGCAGAGTGATTTCCTCCTACGTTGGACACACAGTAAGGATGTGGTACAAGAGGAACTTCAGTGGGGAAACCTAACAAGCCCTACCCCAGCCAGTGACCAGCATTAACACTAACTGTAATAAGTTGCCTTGAGAGCAGAGGAAATGGGTGATTTCCTAGTAAAAATACACATGAACAAAAGACCCAAAAATAAAGAAAATGGAAACTGACCAATTAGCATAGAAAAGTTTGCAGTGCTGCTTAAAATCTCCCATTGGAAAATAACTCAGGGAGACAGTTAACCGAGCTTTAACAAATTCTGATTTTAATATCAAAGCTTTGTATATATTTCCATTTTTCATCTAATGTAGGATATGTCAATGTTTACAACCAAACATCATGTTATGTACCACTATAAATATGCTGCCACGTAAACCGAACTTCTCAACACAAGAAAACCATGACCGATGAGCTTACTTCCCTTAAAGCCAGAAAATTTTTAATAAATTTTGTTTTGGGTACTCATAAATTTAAACTCACATATATTCATACATGTTTTCAAGTTGTCAGTATATTTCTTCAACTGTGCTAACACTGAAACAACAAAAGGCCCTTCACAACACTCATGAGGCAAGAAGACCAGGACGGCTGGCCTTGCAGCTGCGACAGTCGCAGTACTTCTCCTTTCTCTGCATGAGCCTCTGCCCAGAAACAACGCTCTTCTAGGACAAGTACCACAGTGTGCCATGACAGCGAGCTGCCAAAGCTTTGATGCTACATTGTGCTGAACTACTACATGACAAAGTACAGATAAACCACTGAGGAGTCAGAAGATTATGCTCACTGTGGAACACAAAACGTCTCTGGGAAAGCCACAGCAAATCTCCCTCCTGTGCACTTTTGTTGTTGAATTTTAAAAGTTCTTTATATATTCTGCAACCTGAACCCATATCACATGTATCATTTGCAAATATTTTCTCCCATTCTGTAGGTTATCTTTTTAGGTTTTTGTTTTGTTTTGTTTTTGTTTTTGATGTAGTGTATCTTTTTAGTTTCTTGATAGTGTCCTTTGATATTCATAAGTTTATAATTTTGATGAAGTCCTATTTTTTTTTTTTTTTTCTGTTATTACCTGTGCTTTTGATAATCATACCCAAGAAATGATTGCCTCTGGCTCAGCACCCAGACAGGCCTCCATTTCATCCTACCTTCAAAACGTCAGCACCTCCAAGCCCAGAACCATTTCATCCCACCCCTCACTCTGTGGGCGATCCCAGTACCACCCAAACCCCGGCAGCCAGTGGCCAGACGGGATGTGGTCTTCTGCCTGAGGCACCCAAGGGGTACCCCAGAGACACCACAGTGCCTTCCTGGGCCAGTTGGGAGGTGATCACTGGCAGAGGCAGGGACACCATTATGGGTTGAACTATGTTCTACAAATTTCCGATGTCGAACTCCTAATCCCCAATACCCCTGAATGAGAACTGATATGGAAATACGGTCTTCAGAGATGATCAAGTCAAGATGAAGTCACTCAGATCATGATTATGTTGGTAGATTTTGTTGGTATTAACAAGAAGAACCGGGCAGAGATACACACACAGGAAAAGTGCTGTGTGAAGACTGGAGCTCTGCGGTCCCAAACCAAGGAAGTACTGGAACCTGGAGAAAGCTCCCCTTGAGCCTTCATGACCACATCACCCACATCACACTTCCAGCCTCTAGACCTGTGACACAGCAGATCTGTTATTCTAGGCCACGTAGCTTGACTGAAGAGATCAACACAGGCACCCTCTGCCCTCTCCAGCAGTCTCCACACCATGGAGGGTGGGGGTGAAGGCAGGGCCCTTCACAGACCAAAGCCACTGCTGGGTGATCACTTCTGGCCCTGGTTGTCTGGGAGGTCTGGCCACACCTCTCAACCTCCTGGGGCCCACACAACTATGAAGACAAGGAGAGGCAGAGAAGTTGGCCTCCCTGGAGCTGATCACTGAACATCCCCCCTGCCACTACTAGAGCCCAGAAAGCCTCCGACACCTCCTCTGGGCCCCTGTCAGCCATCAGCCATTTGAAACAGCCCCCATATCCCTTTTCATCTCAAGAAGGGAAGTGCCTCCACAAGGCACAGGAAGAGGACCCTTGGCCTGGTCACAGCACCTATGTCCACTGGACCCAGGCTGGCCCCTCAAGGGGGTAAGGGCAGAACACTCTCTAGGGCCAACACATCTCTCTCAGAGTGGCCTGGGATCAAACAGCAGAAAGGGAAGTGTGGGCCTCAGGGTGGGAGCTGGGTGCACAGGCGCTGGGCATGCGGGACGGGGAGAGGCCTCCAGCCACTCAGGATGTCTGACCACTGCACAGGAGCCCCTCCAAAGGAGCTCGAGTCTCAGTCAACAGTCAGCTCCAGAGACTTCAGTCCACGTGCCACAAAATGGACACGATCCAGCTGGCTGAGCCTGTGCTCTGGAACTTTTAGGATCGAGCCCGGTGTCTGTAAAGGGTGGGGGAAGGAGACTCCCCAGGAGGTGCTCCCACAGCCCGTCCAGGAGGTTCTTGCCTCAGACCGTGACCACCTCACATATAGGTACTTCCTTTCGGCTCAGGAAAGGCCAAGACTGGGATGGGTCCAGAGCTCTGCACATTTCCAGGGAAGGCCAAAGGGCGGCACCGCCCATCACACCCCAGGGTTAATCCCTAACCCTCTCTAAAGTGTTTATCAACTGTGCAGATATTTTATGCAGACTTTGAATGACTGAGGGCAGGATGAATTGGATCACTGTGCTTCCTTCGGTGACAGATAATGCACGATGAGTTACGTACCTCAATGATTAAAACAAATCACCACGTAGCTGAGTGGCACATAAGGTTGAAGAGTGAATCTTCCTGGGTGTACACTTTGTGACTGTACGTGAAGGAAGCTGGTGCCGTTGCGATGCCAGAACTAGGTTAGTAATGTGTTCATGAATTATGAAAATGTAAGCACATTAGAGAAATCCATGAGTCAATGGAAAGCTTGATGAGAAACAGCATGTTTACACAGTTTCAAAGCACTACCTCCCAAAATATACAAAAAGAGTAACTGTAGTGGAGAAGGTTGGCAGAAAACACCCTAATGAAGTGATCAAGATGAGCACCAACAACAACTGGACAATCAAAATCATGTGCTATCTGTAAGACAGGGTAAGTGCCTCGTGTCACTTCTGGGGTATTTCCCTAATTGCACAGAAACATCCAACACGGCCACTCTGGGGGACATTCTACAGAATAACTGGCTTGTACTCTTCCAAAGTGTCAAAGTCGTTAAAGTCCAGGAGAAGATCAGGCCTGTTGTGGCCTAAATGACAAGACAGTCAAGGGCACGCAGCACATGCAATGTGACGGGATCCATCTGTCATTTAGGGTGTTGCCGGGACAACTGATTAGACTTTAGTGAGGTCTGGAAGAAGGTGGGGAAATACCAGCACTGACTTCCTGACTGGTGATCGCACGAGGAGAATGCAGAATTCCTTATCTCAAGGAAACAGGAATCAGCTCAGTAACTTGTTCTCAAAAGGATGAAAGGAAAAAATGTTTGTGTTCTATTTGCAACTTTTTATAAGTTTGTGACTGTTTCACAATAAAGAAAGATTTGACAACTAAAAGATTCCTGATTCTAGGGAACAGGATGCGAGTGAGCGTCCCTGAGAGGAAGTACATATTACTGCTGGTGCTTGGGCAGCGCCACTGTGGCGATGAGGAAGGGATAGGATGGGTCCACGGTCTACAGAGTAAAGGTGAGGGGAGAGGAGTACAGCTGAGAGCCCTGGGGCTGTGGTGGGGGAGCACAGCTGTCTCAGCTCAGCTGCCACTCCCCCGCCCCCGCCGCCCATTCAGGAAGCTCTCAGCGTCTTGTCATTCAAGCACCACATACCCTGGGTTCTCAGCCATCCCTCACTTCACACCATCCTCTCAGCAACTACCCATGATTGCCTGCTTATTCCTGATGAGCCTGTGAGCCGCCTGAGAGCACAAAACTGACTTTGCTCCCTGCTCAGCACACCACTGTCAACTGACACAATGGGTAAGGCAAGGACCAAGGGCCTGTTCCTGGCGGTGACAGTCCTGAGCGTCAAAGTCACCTCTGCATCAGGAATCACATCACACTCGGCCCCTGGGGCCCTGTGCGCTTGGACATGGTGGCATCTAGCACCAGGGCAATTCCTTCTCCCACAAAACACTCAGGTAAAGGGCAAAGGGCAGAGACGCCCACTGTGACCTTGCTTATAAAACAGACACATTAGAAACAATCAGATCAATAGGGTACACTCATACTGTGAAATGCCAGCCAGGGACAGAAAGGCAAAGGACTGACAGGGACAGGTGTCCAAGATGTAGTTAAGTGAGTAAAAGGGGAGAGTTCAGAACATTGAACTGTAATTTAATTGAATAGAACATTTGTTTTACAAACACAATGAATTACAACCTGCGGGGAAAATGCACCCTGCCCCACCCTGCCTGAGCCATCCCAACCATATTAGCTTCTGTAGAAGCCCCCACCCCCAAGACATAGAAATGTCAGAACACTGCCCATGCCCCACTCGCCAACTTAACTGTCACAGGGCAGGGAGGGCAGACAGCAGGGCAACATTCTCCTCTATCTCCAGAAAGGCGTTCTCTGCCCAGAACCTGCCCAGGAGCTTGACTCCACACTCCCCCGCTGCCTGAGTGAAACTGACCCCTTGGACTTCTGAGCTCAAGAGCGTTTCTCAAATGCTTCCTCTGATACACTGAGTTGCCAACCAAACTATTCAAACATGGCAGGGGGCTACGCAACCTCAATGCTTCTCACTGGAACGCCCCAAGGAACTCTGGGGTCCTCTCTTCAGTTGGAATAAAGCTCTACGTAACATGTGTTGAAAGGCTAGATGTCCACACCTGCTCCCCTGGGAGCACTGGCTGGATACCCCAAAGGGACATCTCAACCCAGGCTGCCCCCTGAAAGCTCAAGAAGCATCCTGGCTCCCCAGAAGGCGTCGCTGGAGGCCTGGCCATCGGGCCACTGCACCTGGAAAGCCAACACAGCATCACACACAGAAGCACCCTTCTGCCTGGCTCCACCTTCCCACCCTGCCACCCCTTACCTCCGGACCCACCCTCTCTGGACTCAGTCAGAAACACGAGCCCACAGAACCCACCTCCCAGGTCCCGTTTAACTGATGTCCAGCCTTGAGGCATCCCTGCCCCTTGTTACATTTGCCTGGTTTATTCACTCCAAAGGTATGACCCGAGGATCCAAGAGTAAAGAGGGACACCCACACTACCTGGTGGTAGGGTCTCACCTGGTTGGAGGGCAAGGGCTGGCTCAGGTCCACAGCAGAAACAGGGCTGGAGAAGGAGGGGCCCGGTGCCAACTCCAGGGGACTGGAAAAGAGACATCAGGACAAGCCCCGTATCGACGGGGCACCAGGTCACGGTCCACCCTGTGAGTGACATGACCTGACAGCTCTCTGCGGGTAAGCAGCCCTTCCAGGTACGCTCTTCAAGAAGAGCGTCCTCCCATGGGGCCCTTGGGTGTGCAGGTGCTAGAGGGACCTGTGTGACACCTCAGGCGGGTGGCCTGGGTGAGGCAGAGAGCACTTGAGGAGGCTCACAGAGAAGGACCAACAAACGGAAACCCGAAGGAAGAGGTCAAGAAGGGCCAGGCCTGGGGTGCCATCGGGATCAAATTAGGGGAGCAGCAGGGAGAGCAGGGAAGGTGACAGGTGTAGCCACTCAGGACAACAGTGTGGCAGTTCCCTAAAAGGCAAACACACGCCTACAGCCATTCCACTCCTATGCGTGTCCACACCCCAGAGACAGGAAGGCACACGGGCAGACCCACATGCACCCGGGAATGCTCACAGTGACCCCAAACTGGGAACTCAGAAATGCCTACCAACAGGCGATGGGTCAAAACAGCACGGTCCATCCGCATCAAGGAAACAGAACCCACAAAGAGGAATGGACTGCTGATACACACAGCAACAGGGAAAATCCCAAAGTACTCAAGCAGAGGAAAAGAAGCTAGACCCACCGCTCCCACACAAAATTCAAAACTTTTGGATTTCATTCACATGGAATTCTAGAAAATGCAGCTAAAGAGAGGAGATCCACGGTCCTGCAGGTGGCGGGGATGGTGGCAGGGGGACGGACAGACACGGCTCAGCATGTGGTGGGTACAGAAGCTACACTCAGAAAACTCTCACGGGTACCGCGCAAACATGGTGCTTTACTGAATGCCAACGGTGCCCAATGAATCTACTGTTCGAGAAGGACTCAAGGTCATCACATCGAGCAAGGATGGGCCGGGCCATTGGGGTGCAAGGATGAGACAGCCATGAGGAACCTGGTGGCGGCATTTTCTCCATCCAGGTTCCTGGTCATGAATGGAAAAGTGAGTCCGTCTGCAAAGTCTGCATTTTCTCACCCTCTGGCTAGTTCAGCAAATACAATTTGTGACTCGAGCAACTGCTCCCTCTCTCTCTCACACGCTGCCCTGTAATTCTGCTCTCACTGGGCACCTGGCGTTCAGCTCCCAGACTGGGGAGACTATGAACACTGGGGACCTAGTCCTGGTGACCCCTATCATAGATTCCCTGTCCGCCAGAGGACCTCCGACTTCTCACATTCCTCTGATCTCTCTTCTCAACCTCCAGATTCTCCTGGCCTGTTGTTCTGGCCCCCACGGCCACAGTCTGCAGCACCTAGGCTAGTCACAGCCCTCTCAAGCACCTTTCAAACTGCAGTTTGGAACATAAAATCAGGATCTTGATGCTGCTTAAAAACTCAGACAGCCTCTGTCTGGGGAAAACAACATGCCAAAAAGTGGCTTCTGGGATCCAGGGTGATCTTGGGGCAGAGGCAAAGTGTGAGCACTGTCCACAATACAGACACCCGTGTCTGCTCTGATATTTCTGGGTGTTCTTCTGTCTCAGGGAAAAACCACCCTCTTCTGGTAGATGTAGGCTGGGGATGATGATGTATTGTCCAGAAATCCATAAGGAAAGGACTCAATCTGCACATCTGAGGTGGCAAGTCTATAAACCAGGAATACCCTACCCATGGCTCTGCGTGGCTCACCTCTGGGTTAGGAGGAATTCGGGAGGCTGTGTCACCAGGAAGCCGCCCGCCTGTTGTTCTGCCTGGCCAATGCTGGTGCCTGAACCTTCCTCCAGGTACATGCTCGGGGGGTTGCCAACAGGTGGGTCAGCGAATCCTACACAGAAAAAATTCCACAACCCAGTGCTGGGAGGACAGAACACAGCCCACAAGCAGCACAATCGAGACCTCCACGGAGAAAAGCAGCATCTGACCTGGCCGGCCCCAAGCCTCAGCCTCCCTTGCTGAGGAAGGAAGAGTCATAACTGTTGATTTCAACTGCCTTTTTAGGCTTCCAGAAACAAAAATTAAGCCCAATTTTGTGGACTTCAAATTTTGCTTCATCAACCCAGACTTTAGGCCAGCCCCCAGCGTCAAAGACTCAGCATCCAAATCTGCCCCACACGCAGGGCTGCCATGTGAGAACTTCTCAGTCTGTCCCGTGCTGGTTCATCAAAGGCTGGGCCACGTCCATTTTCACCTTTCACCTCAGGTTTCGCCACGATTTCACAGAGATGCAAAGTATCACTACCTTACCTTGCCCCGCTCTCTACAGGAAATGTTGCAGAGGATATCTCAGTATACCTCTGACTCTTACAGATAAGCCATGGTAGATCTGATCAGTTCTGGGTCGACAAACTTCGAGCCACTTCGGAGTGAAGGAAGGTAAGAAGTCCACCAGGTGGTAACCCTAGCGTCAGAGTCCCTGACCTCAGACAGAACAGCAGGCCAGCTGGGCCGGGCGCACCCTGTCCTCCCCGCCGTCTGCCAGAGTGACAACCTAACCTGCCAGCCAGCAGCCCAATCTCAGACCAAAGGAACTTTCCTGACCATTCAAGTATGTGATTCTACCTCCACTTTCTGCTGTTTCCTCTTTTCTGCAGAACTCTAGAAATACTCTGAGGTACGTTAAATATAATTTAAGTGCTAATTTGAGCATTTCTGGTTCAAACTTAAAAGATCACTAGGTTACATCTTCTTCCTCCAAGAGGAAGACAAGAAGCCAAAAGCCCAGAACAAAGGGAGAGTCAGGGGAGGGGGAATTAGTGGGAGGAAGATGTCCCCAGTTCTGCAGACCCAGGACACAAGTACCGTCCTATGTTGGCAGGGCATCTGAAAGGAAGGTAGGGTATAGGTCAGGTCCCGAGAACCTTAAGGTGGGAGGTTGGGAGGGAGGGAGCAGTCAGGGAGAGCAGGGAGACATCCTGGTGCTCACGCGGTCAGTCGGCAGGGAGGCTCACCAATTCCTACAGAATGTCACCCTCACATGGGCTGGACCTGGTGTGAAGACCAGCTCCCCTCGTCCCCATGTGAAGCTGTCCCCAGTGACCGCCCCACTCCAGCCTTGTTGGTAAATATGGACAGACAAACATAGGTCTCTGACAGTGGAAAAAGGACATGGAAAAATGAAGGACCAATATGATCAAACTGAAAAGCTGCCTCCAGAGCAATGAGTCTCCAGGACTCTTCCTCCTTCCGACCCCTCATCCTCCTCTATTCAAGGAAGGGCCAGAATCCACAGCCCCAATATTCCTGCCTTCAGACAACAAAGCATGTTTTTTGAAACTTCTATTGAGAATACTCAGAAAAATAAAAGATACTGCATCTATAAAAAGTAACACAATCCGTGACGAAAATTCAAATAAAAAAACAGCTTGGAATTCTCTTAAAGTATAACTGTCAAATTGGAATTTTGAAAGACAGACTCTAACACCCCCAAAGCACATACAATAAAAAAGAAGAGAAACATAAAAAAAAGGTAAGCACCTGGGGAGACTGGCCCAGGATTTCCAAAATCATCGTAAGATTTGTGCTCTAAAGAGAACGAAGAACATGGAGGGGGTAAATTATTAAGGAATATTATCCAAAAAATACCCAGACCTTAGAGGAGACATTGTTATCTTCTTTAAATTGAAAGGCTTAACAGAAAAGTGAATTAAAGAGACTCACACCTAGGACCATAATTGTGAAATTTCAGAACACCCAGACTTAAAGCAAACAAACAAAACAAAAAAACTCCAAGAAAGGAACAATATGTGATCTGCAAAGAAGCCAAGAGGATGACATCAACATCAGATGCTACAAACAATGATACGAATATATCTGCAAATATCTAAGGGAAAATATTTAAACTCACAATTCTGTCCCTGCCGAATTGTTCATCAAACGTGAGGGCAGGTTAAGGACAATTTCACAACACGTAAGCACTCAGAAAATTGATCTTGCAAGCCCCCTTTCTTGCAGTTAAGTGAAGACGTTCTCAAACATAACAAAGAAGTCAATGAAGACAGGACAAGACCTGCAATTCAGGAAACAGTGACCCAAACCACGGAGGCAATGAAAGGAGTGCTCTTGGGGTGCTGACTCCACACCAGGTCTAGGGAAACGTCACTTGGGTGGAAACAGGAAGGAGGGCTCCCAGCCACCAGTCTTCAGAGGAGACACTTGGAAAACTGGAAGAAGTTACAGATGCGATAAAAACAGGTAACATAAGAAGAAAGGAAGGCAATTAGAAACCCCAAGAAAGTAAAGACACAACCACAGAAGACTAAGAAATTTAGGTGACGGGAAAATTGATGGTGCCAATATCCTCCTCACAAGGTGAGATGTCACAAGATGCTTTTGTATTTGGTAGACAAATATATATCTAAATACATATTCTTTAGAGGTACTTTTATTTTTTTTTTAATTTTTTAATTTTTTAAAGATTTTTATTTATTTTTTGACAGAGAGAGAGAAAGAGAGAGAGAGACAGCGAGAGGGAACACAAGCAGGGGGAGCGGGAGAGGGAGAAGCAGGCTTCCCTGCGGAGCAAGGAACCCGATGCGGGACCCGATCCCAGGACTCTGGGATCATGACCTGAGCCGAAGGCAGACGCTAAACGGCTGAGCCACCCAGGCGCCCCTCTTTAGAAGTACTTTTAGCTACAATAAGAACTAAGATGAAACTAAGGAAATGATATTTCAGTCACGAGATGTGGTAAGCTGTCCTCTGTTGCAGCAAGTGGTGACAGTAAGTCAGGTGGCCTGCAATGGGAGTGCAGGGGTGGCAGCTGTCTCATTTCGTTTAACTCTTTCCTCACTGTCTTACTTTTAGTCGTATGCACATTTCACTTTGCAAACTAGAAAAGTAGGAGAGTGCTGATCCTTCCCACACCCCTTCAAATGAAACCCAAGTAGTTGTGGCATCTTGTGCAGAAGAGCACGGTCTGTGTGGAATGGACCCACCTGTGGTGCTGGTCTCACCGAGGGCAGTGATGGACACAGCCACAGTGGCATCTGTGGGGCGCATCATGAGGTCCAGCCCAGTCTGGAAGGAAACTTCCTTGGAGGACGCCAGTGCAAGGGACATCAGCCATGACTCAGGGGCAGCCAAAGAAGGGTCCAGCATGTCACTGCCAGCAGTCAGAGGGCAGAGGCCAGGGCCTGGGCAGATGTGGGGGAGAGTGGCAGGACTGTGGCCAGGCCCCTCCTGGTACATCTCACCGCCCTGCAGAGACCTGGGAAAGACAGCAAACACCATCCCTTGGAGGGCAGAGACTCCCTCAGGCCAGGGCAGAGAGGCCTGGGAGGAGACTCCAGCCCCATTTGGGAATCCAGGTAGCCACTGACGGCTGTGGGGCCCACCAGATCCCTAACTGCCTTGTTTTCACAGTTCTACCTGTGGCTGCAAGGGTTCCAGAACACTTAAAAAAATACTATTACTGGAAACCTAAGACACATTAGCAGTTCATTTAAAAGGATCTTCAATGAAGCATTGTTCCACAATACTGAAAGCAGGAAATGATTAGGAAGACCCTAATAGTGGAATGAATGATGATGGCTGATCTTACAGGAATATTAGGCAGTCGTTGATAATAATTTAAAGACTCGATATTGCACACTCGCTGTGTCTCAGATGGTGCTCCTGGGCTTCTGTGACGCCCCTCCCCTACCCCTGTAATTTCTGCAACAACCTGCATCGTATTCCCTCCCCATCTCGCAGATGAGAAACGCACGGCACTGAGAGCTCACAGGAACCTGCCTAAGTTCATACACCTGGGCAGTGGCCAGCCTGCATAGGAAGGGCCAGGTGCAGGGAGTGTCATGAGAGATGCTGATGTCACAATGGTAAATAGAAAAAGTGTCCACATCTTGATGGTTACACAAGGTGGAACCTGGACCCTCTCTCAGACCTAGTCGTGCTGATGGCCAGCACGTTCCTTATCCTTACGTCAGGTCCATGCCTCATCCCTGGTGAGGGAACGTGCTTGGACAGTGCCTAGTGCACAGTCAGAACTCAAGAAATATTAGCTGTTACTGACTCAATGATATAGAAACAATACAAAATACCAGAAATAAAAAAGAAACAATAGCTAGGGTTTGGCTTTAGGAAGTAAGCCTGCATATGTTTCTTTCCAACTCTGTTTTCCCCATTCTCCAATATACACATGAAGTCAGGCTGTGAGCCAGGCTCCAAGGAGCAAGTGTGGGGTCCCTGATACGGACTCCTTACCAGCGGCTTCTCCACCCCAGAATCACGGAGGTCTCTCTGCTCTCAGCAGTCACTGACCTGGTCTCACTGTCAGCCCCAACATTCACATGCCTGCTCCAGGCCTGGTCATCCACCCAAGACGGTGAAACTAAATACGGTGATGGTCCCACGGGCTGTGGGGATGGCAGTACGTGGGAGGTGATGGTCCCACGGGCTGTGGGGACGGCAGTACCTGGGAGGCAACGGCTTCGGCAGAGTCTCATCTCCAGAAAAGTCTGGGGCCAGGGCCAGCGACTCCCATGGCCCTTGAGTGGTCTCCCTGGACTGTGCAGGCCCATTTTCCTCCTGTCCTGCTGAAAGCCAATCAGGGAGGAGGGGAGGCTTGGTGATGCTCTGAGTCCCATCCCAGCAGGTTAAGAGCAGCCCTGCTGGCTGGGAAAGGGTGTTACTACCGAATCATTACAATATCCTTTGTTCCTTAAATGTCTTTTGTCTGAAGCCAATCCGTAACTACAAACCCAGGAACCCCTAAATCATGGTGGCTGGCTCGCTTCCCAAGTCGGCTCACGGACTCCTGGCCCTGGACACACAGTGACCTCTAAATGCAAACCAGCTGCTGCAGCCTCACTGGGGCCCATCCTGAGCCCATCCTTACCCTCAGCGTCAGGGATCTCGCTCACCCCAAGAGCACGTCCTACAAGTGCACACTGGGAGTGGAGGGGCTGTCCCTATAACAGAGTGACCCTCACTAGGCCTAGCCCTACAGAGAGGGTGCCGGGCGTCAGGAAGAAGCCCGCAACCGCAAAGAGGGTGGGGCCCTGGAGCCACTCACCTGGCCACTGAGGCCTGTCCACACCCCCAGGGCCAAGGCGGGGCTGGCCTGAGGGCTGCGGGCGGTCCGGAGCCCTCTCCCTCACACTGGGCTCCTCTAGTGCGTTCTCCGGGGCTGGCTGCAGGCGCTGGAGAAGGGCCCTTTGGCGCCGCCGGTAATTGGCGAACCAGTTGTACACTTGCTCAACAGTCAGGCTCGTCTCCAGGGCCAGGTTCTCCTGCTCCAAAACAGCACAGCCTCTAGCCCCGCCACCGCCCCCTGAGCAGCCGAAGGGGCGGGCCCCGCCTCCCGCCCTGAGCGGCCTCCGGGCGGGGGATCCGAGCGCGGTCTTCGGCGCCGCCAGGCACGTCCTCCAGCCCGGCCTCGCTCCTCCCGCCGACGCTAACGCAGACACGGAGCGGGCCCGGGCAGCGCCACGGCCCGCAGGAGACCCGGCGCGCTCCAGAGTCCGGCGTCCGAGGGCCACTGGTCCGCGAGCGGCGGCGGAAGCCAGCCCGCAGAGCTGGCGCGGCGATCGCTGGGAGAGCTCTGCCGATTGGACAGGGAGCGTGGCGGGTGGAGCAGGCACAGGAGCGCCCTCTTGATTGGGCAAGCCCCCACTTGGGCAAGCCTTGCTGATTGGATGAGGGAGATAAGTAGGTGGAACTAACACAGGAGCGCCCTGCCGATTGGACAGAGCAGAGAAGTAGGTGGAGAGAACAGGCCCGGACTTCGGAGCCGCAGGAAACGGACTCCTTCGGGGGGCGTCCCGGCTGTTCCCTCACAGCCTGCCCCCGACTCCGTCCCTCCAGCTTCCGGGGGCTGCGGTGCGGAGGGCGCCCACCGGCCTCAGCAGGTACTGAGCTCTGCAAATATCTGCCCCCTGACGCTGGAAGCTCCACGACGGCAGTCTCCTCACCCTGGTACCCCGTGCCTGGCCGTGTGGGGACAGGATGACCCCACCTGAGAAAACTAAACCCTCCACGTGTGCAGGCTGGATGGTCAGCAGCCGCCGGCCAGTGAGCTCCTGTCCTCCAGGGAAGCTCGGAGAAGCAGAAGCCACCAGCGCCCTGGCAGACGGGCCACTCGGAAGGCCCGGGGGAGGGACGGGACAAGGGTGGGGGTCACCTAAGGTCGGGGGGCGGCTAAGGGGAGGGTGGCCCGGCCTCCAGCTCCTCGGCTCTTACCCTCTCGGCCTTGCTGGGGTTGGTGCTCACGCCAGAGGCAAAGTCGTGCAGCTTCTGGCGAACCTCTCTGGGAAAGTTCCGGCTCTTCAGGCCGTCCGGGCAGAGGGAGGGGGGTGGTGGGTTCCTGGATAAGGACAGTGAGGAGGTGGTTACAGACGCTCCTCCTGGACGCACCTCATGGGCTCCCAAACACTGTGCACCCCTGGACACCTCTTATCTCACTGGCTGCCCCCCTCCAAGCTGTGTGCTGCTGAGTCCCAGGAGTCCATCCTCTGAAGGACGGAGGGGCCCAGCACCAGCCCGTTTTCACCTGCACGCCCTCACGGGGGTCACCAAGCTCTCCAGTACCACTCACTGAGATGCCAGAGGTGACCAATGGCCCATAGCTATTGAAAGTGGATGATGAGGGCACTGAGGTTGGTCATGCCACTCACTTTACTGTGTATATGCATGAATTTTTCCAAAAGGAAAAACTGATATATAAACAAATGGTACCAGCGGGGAACACCCAAGATATTCAAACACCAACTGAACAAATCACCATGGATGTCAAAAATGCATCCCACACATACCACATCCCAAATGGAGCTTGATCCTTCACTCTCCCAGTCTTCCCCCAGGCCCCAATTCTGTGCATCTCAGTGAGAAACCACCATGTTCCAGCCAATCAGGCCAAGAGCCCTGCAGGCTGGCTTTATTCTCTCTTAACCTCCTCCAACACATCCGGCTTGTCAGCAAATCCTCCAAAATCTGCCCTGACACACCCAGAGACTCCCAAGAGCCTCCTGCCTCTCTCTGGTACCAACCACCCTTAGGTGACACCCCTATAGGAGACACCACCACCCTCAGGTGGTGGACCAACCATCGCTCTAACTCCAGTATCACCCCCTCCTTACACTTCCAAGGGCTGCCATCCCCACACTCAGGCCTCTCTGCCAAGGCTTAGAGGAGCCCGCGCTGCACCCCCCTCCCCAAAACAAAGAACAAAGGTGGCATAGTCCTCTACTAAGCACACTCTCTGTCTAGTACTCCCCACTCTGAACTATGGAATCTACTTTGTGTCCTCTCTACTGTCCCTTGTCTGCACCCAGTGTCAGCTCCAGGAGAGTAGGGCCCAGGCTATATCCCCAGCAACTCCAACAGCACCCAGCAATCAGGGGCCTCTTCACAAACACTGCATACTGATCCCCAAATCATCTACTGAACTGTACTCTGCCAGGCCATCAGCAACTGTATGGAGGGACATGATTCCATTCCTGAAGACCCCCAAGGCTGATGAACTGCTGGGTTTTGAGGACGTATCTCGTTCTTTGGCAGGCACCAGGAAAAAAAATTCTCTCTGATCCAGAAGGAATCTATCTCTTCTTCCAGTAACCAGGCCCCATAGCGCAGAAATCCCATTACTTGGGCTCCCAGGAGCTCAGAGCCAGATCTACAGCCCTTCCTGGTCAGTGGGCAACACCCAAGATCAAGAACAAAGGCTCTACAGTCTCAGTGTCTAGCCTGGAGTCCTAGCTTTGCGTCTCTCTCCTCTGTAACCTTGGGCAAGTGCTGACCTCTCTGTGCCTCAGTTTACTCATCCATAAGTGGTGATGAAGGAATAATAGTAATTAGCAGCTGTAATGTTTCCTTAGCGCTGATAATGGCTATGGTGGTAATTACTATTAACGAGGACCCACCGTCTCTCATGTGCCAGGCAATCTCCTAAGCACCACATACATCTCGTCTGATGCTCACATCACTCTCATCTTTACCTCTCTTTAAAAGGCCCTGCAGCCCTGAGGGGTGGTGTTGCAGACCCAGGCCCATGGCGCCTGCAAAGCCAGTCTGTGGGAATCAGATGACCGAAGGTACACGTGCTGGGCATCTCCCACAGGAGGAGAAGACAAGAGGAAGAGAGTGAGGTCAGGATGTCCACCTGCTGCCTCCTCCCCTGCAGAGCCCTCACTGGAAGGCAGTGGCTCCTTCTCCTTGCCCTGCAGGCATAAGTAGGAATGCACCCCCATGTCCAGCTGAGCAGGTGGAGAGTGTGGCTCAGTGCTGGGCACACGGGCTGATGCAGAGCCTATCACCTTTTGACTATTACTGCTTTTTCTGACTTTTCCTGCATTTATCTCCCTGTCTCTGCCTTACCTCAGCCCCACTGTGGTTTTAGATGGCAGATCCCTCAGGAGTCCTGGGGAACACGCACAAATAAAGGCTAGCGGTGTACCTCTTTCTGCAGCGGAACTTCTGCACTGGGGTTAGCACGGCCACGCCCAGCCGCTTCATGACCTGGCGGTAGTGAATGTCGTTCCAGAGCTGTACCAGCTCCTGGCTGCCTCCAGGCACCTGGCAACCCTGCCGAGAAAAGCCTACTGAGACCTGGCCGCCCTCACCCATCCTGGAGCACTGCCCTCCAACCCGACCTGACCCTCGGGAAGAGCTGCTGGCTGAGGGGCGGGGCAAGGTCCCATCAGCCCTTCAGCCCTCCCATAAAGCAGCTCTCAGTCACTCCTTACAGGTGAGGAGCAGGAGTCAAGAGGAAGGCAAACGACAGGCCTGGGGCCACAGAACATATGAGAGGCAGACTCACAGAGCTACATGGTTGGATTTGAGGGTCCAAGGTTTGACCCATATCTTGCGTGAAAGACCTTTCTCTCCCACCCAGCAGGGCTGCTCCCTCGCATGCTCAGTGAGTGCATTTTGAGCCAAGAGGGATGAAGTGGTTCTGGTCTGTGCCCCACCAAGCTCACCAAGCCAGTGCGACCTGTTCACACAACCAGACTCCGGAGATGGCCAAGGATGCCTGGTGCTGGCCTCCCGACACAGCCCAATGGTCTGTGTGGGGTTCCCGCATTTAACTCCAATGTTCTCAGGATCATCTCAGCAAGGGAGGTACCAACAATCATTCAGCCTTCCCTCCACAGTATCAGAAAAAGCCCATTTTGCGAGGCTGTGACTTCCAGTCTGCTGCCAGGATGCAGCCATCAGCCTTGGGCACAGTTGTCAGGGAACCCTGCCACCTGCAGGATGTAGTCCTGGGCAAGAAATGCCCATTCTTGGTGTGCTGTCCCCGTCATATCTCTCAGGTCTCCCCTACACGTCAGCTCCTCAGAGACATTTATGGACCGTCCAGACTGAGTTTATAATCCCTCTCCTGGGAGTTTTCCATCACTGATGTCATTCACACATTTCATCACCGAGCGCCTCAACAGAGTTATTACAACTCCGTGTTTTCCCTTGTTTGTTTACTTTGACGGATTTGAAAAACTGAGCCCCTCTGACTCACAGGTGTTACATTAGGTGTCGTGGATCCTGTCACAAGCACAACTGAGGTGGCCGCTCCCTCAGGGGGCCTGCAGTGCAGCGACAGGAGGCAGACAGAACGGAGGCCTGAGGGAGGAGCCAGAGGGTGAACAAGACTCTACACTGGAGAATAAAGGGGGCACTGCCTAGACAGGGTGACATTTACAGCAGAAACCAGAAAGGAAGAAAGGCACCAGCCACACAGAGGGCCCGGCTCCAGCCTCTGGCAGAGGGAGCAACACATGCTGAGCTCCTGAGACGAGGGAAGATGTCGGGAGTTGTATGAACAGCAAGGAAGCAGCATGGCGACTGTGAAGAAAGCTGGGGGAGAGTCTGACAGAGAGGCCGGAGAGCAGACAAGCTCAGATTGCGGGCTCAGGTGCACACCGTGGCCCATCTGCTGCCTGTGAACTCTCTGGCTGCTACATGAAGGACAAATCAAGGGGACAGGAGGGGACTACACAGCCTATGGGGAAGGGAGTGGAAATTGAAAGAACTGGAAAGAAAGGAGTATCTTGGGGCGCCTGGGTGGCTCAGTCGGTTAAGTGTCTGTCTTCGGCTCAGGTCATGATCCTGGGGTCCTGGGATTGAGCCCCACAGCAGGCTCCCTGCTCAGCGGGGAATCTGCTCCTCTCTCTCCCTCTGCTGGTGCCCCTGCTCATGCTCTCTCTCAAATAAATAAATAAAATCTTTAAAAATAAATAAATAAAATCTTTTAAAAAAACTGAGTATCTCGAAGGTAAACTCAGCAGCACGAATTATGCATGAACTGTATGATGGGGTGACAGAGGGAAAAACAGGCCCTCAAATCCCTTATTTGAAACCCTTTGAGCCAGACGTATTTTGGAGTTAAGAATTTCTCAGATTTTAGGAAGTAACACAGGCATATCCTGTGTAATATGCACCACCCCAGTAAAATCTGGAGCAGGCAGCATGCCGTAATCAAACATACCAGTATTTAGGTAGCAGGATGTACCACGGTCACATTAAATGGCTAAAGACCGTAAAGACCCCACATCGGTGCAGGTCACGTCCCATCAGTGCCAAATGCATCCAAGTAACACCAGGTGAGTGACAAAGATACTTCTGGTCTGCTCAGTCACAGACCTGCAGCTAAGGGCCTGAGGTTCTGGGTCTGTCTGACCGTCTTACCGACTGGGATCCCAACTCTCCAAGCGAGAAACACCGCTCAGTATGGATCTCATAAATGGAGAGTTCGGCCTCAGATTACTAAGGCAGTTAGGACTCTGTAAAGAGAGTGGACCCTTCTAGCTTGGTTTATAAAACGTCCCCCCAGGTTCTCGCCGACGTGGGGGCACTTCTGTGGTGTCTGGGACGGGGCTGTAGCTCTCTGCACGCCCCTCACAGACCAGTCCTACCTCCAGGACCCGGCAGGCAGCCTGATGCTGCTCCTGCTGGGCCAGCACCCGGGCACACACGAGGGCCACATCCGCGTTGTCCAGGAGGTGCAGGCGGAGCGGGCTGTCCAACACGGCGGTGACCAAGGGCCGCACCTGGGCTGGGTCATCCTGGAGGTCCCGGCACAGCCTGCCTGCAAGAGTCACCAGATCTGCCAAGGGTGGCCCAGTGCCCCCACTCTCCCTCAGCAGCTTCAGGAAGCTCTGCATCCCGCGTCGGGTTCAGGCCCTCTGCAAACGAGACAACAATCATGACAATGGCCAGCACTGCCCACAGGCTGACTGCACGTCCATCCACAACTCTGCAAGGCCCCTCTTGCCACAGGCATTTGTAACATGGTGGTAGGAGCTCACCGAGAAAAGGCAGAGGGCATCGATGCCTGCTACAATTTCCTGTTTTTAGTCCTCATTTGTGTACTAGGTGCTCTCACTGCAATGGTTCATCTCATTCCTGTGACCCTTTAGTCTGTGCCCCATCCACAGGCCCCACACTGGTCCTCCCATGTCTCCTCCTCTCTGTTTCCCCCACAGTCTTACACATACAAGGTAACTGTGCTGTGTTTCACTCCTTCTCTGGGCTCAGTCAGGGCAGGGACCCTGTGTTGGGGTCATTAGATTTCCCCAGCATCCGCCCCATGGATGCCCAGGCCTCTCAGAGCAGTAGGAGGTACCCTGAGCTAGGGGCTTGGCAGACATTGCTTACATTCCTACAAAGAGGAGCCATGGGACCGGCCAGAACAGGACTAACACCATCTGCTTTTGACTATTATGATTTTGAAAACAAACAAACAAACATATTTGAAAAACACAAAATTTTAAAGATTGCCCTAATCCCACACTTTAAAAAAAATATACAAAAGGATGAACATTTGCTGGGCCTCCCTGTGCCTGGTCCATCTACTCTGCACTGCCCCCCCCACACACACACACACATAGTGGTAAGCTATGGCAAGCTGGATTTGAAGCCTTTATGAATTTTTCTTTTTTCTTTTTTTTTTTTTTTTTATAAAAAGCTAACTATGTATACATACAGCAGTTTTTACCAAAAGAGAGATTGCTCATGCCATTACTCAATCTGGGCACTACCACAGGCATGTTCCCTAGACCATATGAATGGTCCTGCAGAGTACCCACGACAGAGTACCCATGACAGTAGGGGCCAGACTTGTTTCAACACCTGTCCACCCCCGAATATTCGGTAGCATGATAACCCTACTACCTTTGGTTCACAATTACTCTTACTTCTATAGAACAGACTCACGTAAGCGAGGTTCAAGGGTAGTGCTATATGGCATTGTGTTTTTAGTAGATGCTACCAAGCTGCTTTCCACAAAGGTGGTAAGAATCTGCGTGCCCGGAACTGCAGAAGGCAGGCCTGTGCGCACTCCCTGGCGGAGGGTCTGGCCTCAATTTCTAGGTCTTTCCACCCTGCACTGCCTCTCAGGTCCTTCTCAGCTCATGGGGCCGTCCACCAGGGGGAAGCGCTCCCGTCTACGCCGCTGCTTCTGAGCTTTAGTGCCGTTCGCTAGATCCTAACTTAGGGCCCAGCGTTTCTCCCCATCGCATTGGGCAGGAGGCCGCTGATCCCGCGTCCCTCCAGGGAGCCGAGGCTCCAAGGCTTCGGTGGGGGCGGGAGGGGGAGGGCTCCTCGCGAGACCCCGGGTTCTTCCAGCGCAGACCCCCCCCCCCCCCCCGCCCCAGCGCTGGCTCTAGGAAGAGAGGCTAGGCAGGAGTCTAAGGGCCAAGCTCCTGTAGACGGAACCTCGGAGTTCAAGAACGAAGTGACCTCTTGGTGGGGTACCCAGGACACGGAGGGGCCCCGGCCCCGGGCAGGGTGGAGGGGCCCCGACCACCGGGCAGGGATGGAGGGGACCTGGGGGAGCGTGGCTCTGCTGGGCTCCCTGACCCGGGCACCCCCTGCCTGGCTTGACCCGCCCCCCACTCCTGTACCTTTCGGGGCGCGCTGCTCCCCGGCAAAGCCGAGATTCCTGCCCAGCGGCACCCGCCCCGCCCCGCCAGCTCACTGCGCCCCACTTCCGCGCTCGCTGCACGTGCTCTGCCCACACCTCCGGGGAGGAGGCGCTGGGCGCGGAAGGCGCGGTCGCTACAAAGTATCGAGGCTGCGGCCAATCGGGCGAGGGCTCCGCCCGACAACCTGGGCCTCTGGGCCTGCGCCCCGGCGTACCCCTGCGCGGAGGAGGTCCGTCTGGGTTCGCGCGGGTTCTGGGGCGGCCGAGAAGTTCTGGGGGGTCCGTGGGGGCTCTGGAGTAACCGGGAGTTTCTGGGGGTTTGTAGGCGCAGTCGAGCCTGGCTCTGCGCGTCCTCAGACCCAGGAAGGGAGTGGGGCCAGGGCCTGGGGGGTCGTGGCTGTGGAGAGAGTCTGGTTGGCAGTGGAGGAGAAAGCACCACGATCCTTGAGCCCGCGGAGGCAGGAGAAAGCTGTGACCTTTGACTGACCCCATGCCACCAGCCTGGGTGCACAGCGGAGCCAAAGCCCAGCTGAGGTTGCAGTTCCTGGGCGGACGTCCCCCTCCAGCGCTGAGATCCGCACCCCCACCCTGGCCCCCGTGGGAGGAGGGCGCCTTTCAAATCCAGAACCGCCCCCTCCCAGGAGACGTCGGAACAGAGGCCCCCGCAGAGGGCGCAGGGTCTGCGGTGCAGGTGCATGCCCCCCACCCCCACCCCGGCAGCGGCCACCTGGGACAGCTCGGGCCGACCTCCACGCGATCCTGAGCGCGTGTTCAACTCAGAGATCTTCCGACCTAGGATGGCCCCGAGGCAGGTCCCAGATTCTCACAGACCTGCGTCAAAAGATGGATGGAAATCACTAAACTGCTCACGTCCTGGATTGGACAAGGTCTAGCCTCTGCCCAGGTGGTCTTTAAGCTGTGGGTTCTCTCACACAAGTAAACTCCAGAAATGAGGGACCAGGACGACTTCGAGTTGGTTTTTACAGGTGGTCAAGGTCTTACTGGAAAGATTCTCTGACGCCAAAGCTTATATATATAAGCTTATGTAAAAGACATCAGCAGAAAGATCAACATTTCAGCCTAAGTGCAAATCTGGAAACAATCCAAGCATCTGGTGAAAGATTTGCTAAATAAATCACACTTCACAAAGAGGACGGGCTCCTGGAAGGTTATTAGTAATTATGCTTTGGAAGAATGCTGACTTGACTGTGATCGTGATACATTGTACAATAAAAATGGTGTGTAACAAGACAGTTTGAGTGATTTGAGCCTATTCGAAAAGTACAAACGTAAAGTGATATATGCCACATTGTTAAACCCTGGTTGAACCTAGGTGATAGAATTATTTTACTTCATAACTTTCATTGGGCATTTTAATTTTCTTCTTTTTGCCTACCCATGTTTTCTACTTTTTATAAAAAGAGGATTCTGTCTTTAGGGTTGTTTTCAAGGAGTGGAAAGAGAAAACAACAGGGTTGTAGGAAGCAGTCTTGAATGACCAAGTACAGATGACCCTTGACCAACATGGGTTAGAACTAATGGGGTCCGTGGCTCCTGGGTGGCTCCGTCCGTTAAGCGTCTGCCTTCGCTCAGGTCATGAGCAGGGAGCTGAGCAAGCAGCCTGCTTCCCCGTCTCCCTCTGCCTGCAGCTTCCCCTGCTTCTGTGTTCTCTCATTGTCAAACGAATAAATAAAATTATTAAAAAAAAATAAAAGAAAAGAACTACACGGATCCCCCATACCTGGATTTTTATTTTTATTTTTTTTTTAAAGATTTATTTATTTGACAGAGAGAGACACAGCGAGAGACACAGCAAGAGAGGGAACACAAACAGGGGGAGTGGGAGAGGGAGAAGCAGGCTTACCACTGAGCAAGGAGCCTGATGTGGGGCTCGATCCCAGGATCCTGGGATCATGACCTGAGCTGAAGGCAGACGCTTAACGACTGAGCCACCCAGGCGCCCCTATACCTGGATTTTTAAAAAATAAACACAGTACCTTAAATCCTTATGATTTTAATAACATTTCCTTTTCTGTACCTTAACTTATTGTAAGAGTACAATATAAAATACATGTCACATATAAATTATGTTAATTAACTATGTTATCACTGAGGCTTCTGGTCAACAGTAGCCTGTTAGTAGTTAAGATTTTGGGGAGTCAAAAGTTATACATGGATTTTGAACTGCACAGGGTTGGCGTCCCTAACTCCTGCGTGTTCAAGAGTCACCTGTATAGTGAGGCTCAGGGGAAACGAAAGATTTGCTGCAGCACACCCTCCCGTTTACAGTGAAATCTTTCTGTTAATGCCGTCATAGGCTCTTTGTCTAGGACACACTAGATGCTCAATCAAAATATTCCTGATTGCTCTCCAGTGAATTGAAAAACTCAGTGGAACCTAAAATGTTAAAATATCTATGTTATTAAATTCAAATGTAATTCAACAAATTATATGATCCTAATTCACTAATATATCAGTTGATTTTTTTTCGGTTGCCATTTACTGAACACTCACTATGTCCCAAGTAAGATGTTATTATTTGAGGCTCCTACCCCACACCTGAGCTAAGATTATGTTTCCTTGTTACTGATAAAGAAATAGGTCCAGTGAATTTTAAAACACTTTCCAGAGGTCCTCTGGCTTTTTACCTGTCAAACCAGGAAGCCTACATTCTTAACTTCAGCACGTAACTATTTCTATGTTTTCTAAATCAGGACAAACTCTTCATAAGCTTCACTTTGAATAGAGGCTTGATCTTCCAACAAAATGTAATTGA
Source organism: Phoca vitulina (assembly GCF_004348235.1). Classification (NCBI taxonomy): domain Eukaryota; kingdom Metazoa; phylum Chordata; class Mammalia; order Carnivora; family Phocidae; genus Phoca; species Phoca vitulina. Next base: position 30,727 of record NW_022589991.1, read on the forward strand.
CCCGTGCTCACTGTAAATAAGGGCTTCTCTCCTGTTCTTCCATGCTTTCGAATGTGGATGCAATCATCAGCACATAATACATTCTAAAGCACACTTACCTATTTCCAGATTTTGTTCTCTCCAGGACCAAGACTACCTGGGGTGGACAGTTCAGTTACTTGACAACTATATGACCTTGGCCAAATTATTGATTCTCTCTGTACCTTCTTTCATCTTTGGTAATATGGGTATAAAAATAGAACCCTTCATGGGATTGAGATAGTCAATACTCAAAAGGGGTCCAAAGGACTGGTCTCCAACAGCTACAAAATGCCCTTATATGCAAACAGACATGCAACAAATCTGACAAATCTCCCAAGAGGTTCTTACCCTGGGGCCATCAAGAACGGTTCATGGGGCAGTGAGAATGGACATGAATTCCCACAGAGGAACCCATGGTGATGAAGGTAATTCCCTGGAAGGAAGAGAGGTTCAGGGTGAAACAGAGATTCTTAGGAGGCTGATCTAGATTGTCTCCCAGCCTTCTGTGGATCAGGGATTTAAAAAATGTATTCAACTAATAGGGGAAAAATATAAGAATCATCAGAAGTTTTTGCCTCCAAAGTTTCTTTCTTTTTAGTAATCTCTATACCCAATGTGGGGCTCAAAACCATGACCCCAAGATCAAGAGTCACATGTTCCTCCAACTGAGCTGGTGAGGCGCCCCCACCAGGTTTTTCTAAAAAGTAAATGTAATACGAAAGAATCTACCTTACCAGATTTTAAATGTGTTAAAAATAGTGTACAAATTAGTTTTTGATGTCCTCCCAAAGGACATTAGAAATGGCTCTCGTTTTTGCTGTGACAGAAGCTGTTCAGACTAACAGCCCTGCTAGAGGGCCCCCACCACCACCATGGCATGCCTCCATGCTTGTTTTCTCTAGTGTCCAGCTTCCCCATGTTAGGGCAATGACCCAGCAAGTGGGGAGCCCACACTCCCTACAGTCTAGATCTATTAAGGTTCAGGCTGTGTTACAGAGTACTTTATCTTCCAAATAAGGCCAGGACTAGGGTGAGGCAAGTGAAGCATAAACAAACTCCATAATCAAGATAAACAATATTTTAATGCAGTATTTTAAAAAATATAACTTAACGCCAAAGAATCCACAATGAACAAATAACAAAATTGTTTGAAAAGACGAGATGAGTATTACTCAGTTTCCCTTGTGCCTCAGGCTCTGAGGTGGCTAGGCAGGGGTGCTCCGCTCAAACGAGGCCCCTTCCCCTGTGCCTCTGGGGGTAGGTCAGGTGGAGCGGGGATCAGGGACTGAGTGCCAGTACTAGTTACTGAGCAGACAGCACATTCCTAATGGTCTGTAAGGTGGGTATTTTATTGTGGTGTAGAATTCTATGGTTTTGGTGTATCACAAGTTGTTTATCCATTCAACTGTTGGAACTTTTAACTGTTGGCAGTTCATACATTATCAGTAAAAATGCCATGAATATTCTTGTGACATTTTAGAGTGAACACAAGCACTCACTTCTTTTGAGTATACAGCTAGGAGAGGAAAAGCAGAGTTATAGTCATATGTTTAGTTTTCGAAGCTGCCAGCTTCCACAACTGTGTGAACTACCTCCTTGCCTCACTTAGAGCTTGACGGCTTCCTGGGTTGGTGAGGTCTCTTTGCTTTCCAATTCTTATGATTTCCAAGCTCCCAGAGATGTTTCAGTGCTACTTCTAGTCTCTGGCTCCTCTGAGGATAGCCCTCTGGGAGGGCTTATAATGCCTTGGAGTCTCTCAGTTCTCCTGACCCTTCTCCCATCTTTTGTAATAGAAAGATCTGAGTGCCTGGGGATGGTTCTCTTATATGGGGGGGGCGGGGGGGGCGGGGGGGAGCAGGGCAGGAAGGGATAGTGTGTTCTCAGTTCTCTACCCCTCCCTCAGCCTAAAAGTCCAGATTGCTTCTAAAGGATTTCCCTCAACTGTTGCCCTGTCCACCTTCCTGCCTTCAGGTAGTATCCGCCTTGCACTTAGAGGACCTGGCATCTCGATGGGATTTTTTAAAGCTTTCTCTACCAAGGGTTCCATGAAGACCCATGGCGAAGAGTTGGCTGCACACTCCTTCACGGTGGGGGCTTTGGGATTCTAATGTGTCACCCCAGTCCATAGGCAACCACCTACTTGTTTCACCCCCATATGCCATGCCAGCCCTCTCCTCTTCCTGCATTTCACCAAGGGTAAGAGCAGCAACTCTCTTTTCTTATATAAAGTGTTCCCTACTTTTCACTGCTATGTTCACTTGGGCTTGGGTTCTCAGTTTTCTAAGATGCTCTATGTAGGTTATCCAGTTTAACCAGAAGCAAAACACAACGAATGTTGAAAATATATATCCAGTACAAGTCCTACTCTAATTGCAATTCTGAATATTTGCCTGAAACTTATTTTAGCTTTCCTAAAGAGACAACCTCATCTCCAAACAATGGAACTTTTTTCCTGCCCTCACCCTCAATTCCTTACTTTGTTTTCACACATTGGCTAGAATTGTCATACACTGTTCAATAAAAGTGATGAGCATCTGTATACTTTTCTTAATATAAAGGAATATATATCTACCAATAAGTGTGACATTTGTCAGTTTTTGGAACATACTCTTTGCAAAGGTAAAGGACTTATTTTCCATTCCTAATATAATAATATTTAAAAATAATCTATGGGTATTAAATTCCATCAAATGTTTTATCTACACACATTGAGATAATCATACGGCCATTCTTTTATCTGGTAGTGTGGTTAATTTTATGAAAAGATTTTCTATTATTAAATCTCCCAACATCATAATGTATTTTTATAGGGTCACATTCCACTGCATATAACAGAACCAACTCTCTTCCCACCCAAAAAAGAAAAGGTGGCTTAAACAAGACAGTTCATTTCCCCTTATGTAGAAGATACTCAGATGGTAGTGGTGTGGGGCTGGTATACCAGATAGCCCTGCAGCAGACGGCTTCTGTCTTCCAGATGCATCCAGGCTCTGTAGTGGTTGCTCAATCTCCAAGCACTATGTGTGCTGTGTATTAAAGTGAGGAATGATTACAGGACACTGAGGGGCTTTCTTCACCTGTTTTCTTGACAACCTTCCCATTAGACAGTGTCAGCAACCTCTATCTCATTACTCAGAATTTAGCAGCAAGATCATACTTTGCTACAAAGATAGTGCAGAAATGTGGCTTTTAAGGCTGGGCCACTGGCATTATGAAAAGTACAGTGATTCCACTGGTAATGAAGGGATACTGGACTCACGACTAGTGGTCTGCTACACTTAATATTGTCATGACTTAAACAAAAAAACCCTCCACATTATTAGCATTTATTAATGCTATATTAACATTTAGTTTATTTTCAACTATGTTCATAAATATGAACTGCAAGTCATTTATCCCCCACATGTCGATTTTGGGGAAAAACTGTAAAATGCTGGATTATCATTCCTTGAATTTTCCTGAGAATTATCAACTATTACTAAAAGTCTCTGGAACTTCTTTCTGTTCTGGGGCTGGGGCAGGGTTAGAAGGACTAGGTAGATTTTCAAGCCAGAGATTCAAATTTTTACTTTTCCTTTTTGTTTACTAGTTGTAGATCTATTCATTCTGTTAAATTTCATTTATCTGGTAAACTTTCTTTTTCCTTTCTTTTTTTTTTTTTAAGATTTTATTCTTAAGCAATCTCTACACCCAACATGGGGCTTGAACTCACAAACCTGAGATCAAGAGTTGCACACTCCACTGACTGAGCCAGCCAAGAGCCCTAAATTTTCTTTTTCATTTAAGGTTAAGACCTTAATGTTAACATTAGCCTTTCCCACAGTGTTTGATTTCTATCTTCAACATTATGTCAACATTTCTGGCTTCTACTGGGTAATGTTGCATGTGGATTTGCCTCACACAATACAGAAACCTTTAAAATCTAATTGATACAGGGTAATAGTACGCAAATCTAGACTTTCTCTTAGGTGTTCATTCTTTATTATGTGTGAATCTTCCTCAGAACATGTATGACAAAACACATATTCATATTTTCCAGATCTGGGGGACATACTTTACAAATATCTGGCATTCCTTCTTTATGCAAGCTTTCTTTTCCCTTCTGTGAACCATCCTTCTTCACCCCACATATCTTTAGATTGGATCTTATATAATGAGCTGAACACAATAAGGACCAGGCATTCAAAAATCATTAAATACCTCCTTCAAAGAAAAAACAGTTTCTTTGGGTAAAAGATGGGATTCCCCCCCCGAAGTAAAGAGTAGAAAGTGGAGGGTGTTTCAGAAATATCTGCAGTTTGGAATAGTCATATTCCTCCAACACAACCCTAAAGGCCATGGTCCCAACTCTTTTCAGGTAAATGCTCTTTCATGTAAGGAAACTGGTGAAGAAAACAGACTTGGTGAGAAGGCAAGTAGCACAATGACTTTTTACCATCCTGACTCTACAGCTATACATACAGGCATTACCTTGGAGATACTGCAGGTCCATTCCACAGCACCACGATGAAGCAAATGTAGCAATAAACCGAGTCAAATGAATTTCTTTTGGCTTCTCAATGCATACAAAAGCTATAAAACAGTTATGTTTACACTACACTGTAGTCTATTAAGTGTGCAAAAGCATTATGTCTAAAAAAAAGCAATGTACACACCTTAATTAAGAATATTGCTAAAACATGCTGAGCTTTCAGCAAATCATAATCTGTGATCACAGATCAACATAAGAAGTAATGAAAGGTGAGAAATATTGCCAGAATTACTAAAATGTGACACAGAGACATGAAGTAACAAATGCTGTTGGAAAAATGGAGCCAACACATTAACTCAATGCAGGGTTGCCACAAGCCTTCACTTTGGGGGGGGGGCGGGGGGAAGCATTACCTGCAAAGCACAATAAAATGACATGTGCCTGTACACACATCGGCAGCATCACTTACACGTACCCCTTAAACACGTACCAGGTAACTCAAATAAAAAGACAAGAGCACTAGAATTGTAGAGTGACAGTAACTAAATCTATCCTGGGTAGTCTATATAGAAGGAACTAATTAATAACTGCAGGAAAATGTTACCAGAAAACAAAAGCTCAGTTTGCTTTTTGGTACTTCAGGAGTCCATTAGAAATCTGATATCTGGAATAAATATCTCAGCCTACTTTGATGATCATGCTGACTCCTTGGCAGGGCACCACGAATGATGATCCCATCATGACCACTGAGAGATTATCTTAATGAAAATCAAGATGTTCCAACTGGTGAGGACAGAACACATTCCAGCTTCACAAGCACATCGATTGTGCACTATACCCATGTATATAACCAAAGAGGTAGTTGCCAGGCCCACTTACAAAGGGTATGAAATAGTAGAAAAGGTCTGTAGTATTGAAATGTATTTTTAATAAATCATATTATTCTAGTAACAAGTTGTATTTGTTAAAAACGATGTTGCTAAGTACAAGTCCCTGGGCAATGGCATGTATCTATCTAACTTACCTCTCATATGTGACATTCACAAGTAAAATGCCAAACTACACAAAACTCATATAGTACAAAGGAAGATAACATCTAAATATCCCTGTACGTCTTACGATGTATTTCTGGTTATCCTGATTGCATTTACTTACACAGTAAAAAGAAAAATCTTTATATTCTATTTTGGACATGCCTATCATTTATAGTTGAGTGGTTTTCTCCAACCCTTTCCTAACAATTTGGAACATCTGGGACACAATTTCCCTCACAATACTTTGTAAAGGAAATTATTTTCCAAATTAATCAAAATAACAGTGAGGGGAACCTTTCTACCGAGCATTCTGTTACTCCATCTGACATAGTCATAGCTCTTCATTCACATATTATTAATTTTTTAATGGAAGTTTGTCTTTCCTAGATCAAGAATTTCCCTAATTTATAGTTTCTCCAAGGTATGAGCTTCTGATACCTAAAGTATGTGTAATTTTGATAATTCTGCCATTCACTGGCTTTCCATTTTCTCATTAAAATCCTGTTAAGAAAATCCTACTGTTTAATATGAATTTCAAAGCAGTGTGTTCTATATTCACTTGCTTTATGAAACTTCCTCTTTGCAAATTTTATCACAGTAAAAAAATAACTTTCCAACATTCACTTCACTGATATGGTTCCTTACCTGTACAAACTTTAAAAAAGGTATGACTTGATGCTGAAAACTTTCACAGGGTTCACTAAATTCATAATTTTCCTGTGTGCATTTACTGGGGGCGGGGGAGGGGGTATGTGTAAAAAGCAGCTTTCTGTGGGTGACCCTGCACATGCTGTGCATTTATAGGTTTCTATTCAGTATTAGTTATCTGGTGTACAATGAGATGATCTCATTTATAGAGTTTCTCTTCTATAAGAATTTGCCGGTATTTCCTATGAATTGACTTTTGGAAGAAAGTTTCTTACATTTAATTCATCAAGACGTTTTTCATCTGCATGAGTTCTCTGATGCATAATGAGCTGTGACTTCCAACAAAAGGCTTTCCCACATTCAGTGCACTTACAGGGTTTCTCTCCTGTGTGAGTCCTCTGATGTGCACTGAGGATTGATTTCTGAGAGAAGGTTTTTCCACATTCATTGCATCCATAGGGTTTCTCCCCTGAATGAGTTCTCTGATGTACAATGAGCTGAGATTTTCTAATGAAAGCTTTCTCACATTCACTGCATTCATAGGGTTTCTCTCTTGTGTGCATTCTCTGATGTACAATGAGCCGTAATTTTCCACTGAAGGATTTCTCACATTGACTACATTTATAAGGGCTTTCCCCTGCATGAGTTCGCTCATGTACAATGAGTAGTGACTTCCAAATGAAGGCCTTCCCACATTTGTTACATTCATATGGTTTCTCTCCTGAATGAGTTCTCATGTGTATAATGAGATAGGACTTGCTACTAAAGGCTTTCCCACAGTCACTGCATCCATAAGGTTTTTCTCCAGCATGAGTTCTCTGATGAGAAATGAGCTGATCTTTCCTATTAAAGGCTTTTCCACACTCGCTGCATTCATAGGGATTTTCTCCTGTGTGAATTCTCTGATGTACAATGAGTTGTGAATTGAAACTGAAGGATTTCCCGCATTCATTGCATTCATGTGGTTTCTCTCCTGTGTGAGTTCTCATATGTATAATGAGGTATGACTTGCTCCTGAAGGCTTTTCCACATTCACTGCATCCATAGGGCTTCACTCCGGTGTGACTTCTCTGATGCACAATGAGCTGTGACTTCAAACTAAAGGCTTTTCCACATTGATTACAGCCATAGGGTTTTACCCCAGTGTGAGCTCCCTGATGTACAATGAGCTGCGACTTGAAAGTAAAGGCTTTTCCACA
>NW_022589992.1:0-38097 GCF_004348235.1 Phoca vitulina
CCCCCACCTCTAAAATAAATAAATAAATCTTTTTAAAAAAATTTAAGGAAGAGCAGACACAGGAAAATCTCTGAAAACCTAGTAGAAGTTGCTGTTTGGTGAGCAAAGTTTACATTTATAAAGGAAAGCTCCATTTATAATGTACCAGGAAAAGAATGACTAAAGAGCTCAAGACACTTTAATGGAAGGAGAAGGCACAGGCTTAAATCTGCATAACCACCACACCCTCATTTACTGTGCCTGGCCTGATAACTTCCTATAACTGGACTTCCCACCACCCAAAATCTTTCTTTTGCCTTTAGCTGAAGATGGCATTTAGGGTGATGGCTTTGGCCATTTTGGGGAGTTATTTCATTTTCCTGAGCATCTCCCATGTATACAGGATGTAGACATGCTATTAAAGTTGTTTTCTCCGGTTAATTTTTTTATTGCAGGAAGAGATCTCAGCCAGGAACCTAGAAGGGTAGAAAGAACACTGTTTTTCCTCCCTTATACATTCAGTGTACTATTCAGCAATAAAAGGAATGAATCATCACCCCATACAAAGACATGGATGAATCTTACATGTATTTTACTAAGTGAAAGAATCCAGTCTGAAGAGGCTAACACACTGTATGCCCCATTTATAAGACATTCCTGAAAAGGCAAAACTAGAAAGATTGTAAACAGGTCACGGAGTGGTGGGATGGAAATATTCCACAGGATACTTTAATGATGGGTATCCGTCCGTCATTGTGCACTTTTCCAAACCAATGAATTTTTACAACACATGAGTAAATCATAATCTATTCAAATTCAATTATTTAGGGTGTGGGAGTGTCACAGGATAGAATACAGAAAGTGGCAAACAATCTAACTGTAATAGAAATGTACGGAAAAATCACTACAGGTGGTGGGGCAATAGGTGGTGAACTGAGTAACTTTAGAAATGAATGTGATCTATAGACTAAAGGCAAAATGAACCATACATAAACAGTGGAGTCTACTTGATAAAGTCCTTTCCCATGAGGGTAGTAGCTAATCATGCTGAAACAGCTATATAATCTGAAAGGGGGCAATGGATTAAATGACAGATGGTGGGGGCCAGGTTTCTCACTGTTGGAGAAGTTACAGATAAGCAAGTGGAGAAGTTTCCAGTGCCCATGTAATATGTACCCAGCTGGAGACATCAGTATGAACTCATCTTTACCTTAATATGGATACTGACAGTTCCGCATAGAAGTTGTCAACCTTCAAAATAAAACAGCCAGTTATTTTACCAGTAACATGAGTTTATTCAGGAAAAGTAGAAGAATTGCAATTTGGGACAAGCAAATTACGGCAAACCATATACAAGTCCAACAAGACAAAAAGGAAGGTCACCTTTTATTAGATTTCAGTATGAACTTAGGGAGGGTGGTTTTTATTTTTATTTTTTTAAGATTTTATTTATTTATTTGACAGAGAGATAGAGAGCACAAGCAGGGGAAGCGGCAAGCAGAGGGAGAGGGAGAAGCAGGCTCCCCACTGAGCAGGGAGCCCGACGCGGGCGGGGCTCAATCCCAGGACCCTGAGATCATGACCTGAGTCGAAGGCAGACGCTTAACAGACTGAGCCACCCAGGCACCCCTAGGGAGGGTGGTTTTTAAATCTTATTTTAATTCCAGTATAATTAATACACATTGTTATATTAGCTTCAGGTGTACAATATAGTGATTCAACAATTCTATACATTACTCAGCACTCATGATAAGTGTACTCTCAAAGGGAGGGTTGTTTTACACAACAGTTTACTGTAGAAGAATAACAGTTGAGGGCTGTGATGGTTGGCTGCAAGCTCTGGTAAGTGCTGGGGCAGACAAGGATCTTCCTTCTTTTCGTAAAAGCAAGAGATGAAATTCTGATGTGCAAAATGTCCTCCCTCATGAAGATTTCTTATCTTCCTTCCTTCCACTGGTTATTCAGGCTGCATCGAGTGCTACCGGCATGAAAACTCCCCCTTCAGGGCATCCCAACTACATGTCAATGGAGATCAATGGAGCAGAATAGAAACCCCACAAATGGACCCACAACAATATGGTCAACTAATCTTCCACGAAGGAGGAAAGAATCTCCAATGGAAAAAAGACAGGGGCGCCTGGGTGGCTCAGTTGTTAAGCGTCTGCCTTCGGCTCAGGTCATGATCCCAGGGTCCTGGGATCGAGCCCCACATCAGGCTCCCTGCTCAGCGGGAAGCCTGCTTCTCCCTCTCCCACTCCCCCCTGCTTGTGTTCCTGCTCTCGCTCTCTCTCTGTCAAATAAATAAATAAAATCTTAAAAAAAAAGAAAAGATCTGCAACAAATGGTGCTGGGAAAACTTGGACAGCAACATGTGGAAGAATGAAACTTGACCACTTTCTTATACCACACACAAAAATAAATTCAAAATGGATGAAAAACCTAAATGTAAGACAGGAAACCATCAAAATCCTAGAGGAGAACACAGGCAGTAACCTCTTTGACATCAGCTACAGCAACTTCTTTCCATACATGTTCCTTCTCTCTGAGGTAAGGGAAACAAAAGCAAAAATAAGCTATTGGGACTTCATCAAAACAAAAAGCTTCTGCACAGCAAGAGGAACAATCGTCAAAACTAAAAGGCAACTAACAGAATGGGAGAAGATATTTGCAAATGATATATCTGATAAAGGCTTAGTATCCAAAGCATATAAAGAATTTATAAAACTCAACACCCCAAAAACAAATAATCCAATTTAAAAATGGGCAGAAGGTGTGTCTGGGTGGCTCAGTCGGTTAAGCATCTGACTCTTAGTCGCAGCTCAGTTCTTGATCTCAGAGTCATGAGTTCAAGCCCTGCATGGATCCTACTTTAAAAAGGTGGTGGTGGGGGAAAGACATGAACAGACATTTCTCCAAAGAAGACATGTGAATGGCCAACAGACACAGGAAAAGGTGATCAACATTTCTCAACACCAGGGAGATGCAAATCAAAGCTACAAGAAGATTATCACCTCACACCTGTCACAATGGCTAAAATCAACAAGACAAAAAACAACAGATGTTGGTGAGGATGTGGAGAAAGGGGAACCCTCTTGCACTGCTGGTGGGAAGGCAAACAGATGCAGTCACTGTGGAAAACAGTATGGAGGTTCCCCAAAAAGTTATAAATAGAACTACCTCACAATCCAGCAATTGCACTACTAGGTATTTACTCAAAAGAATACAAAAATACTAATTCAAAGGGATATATCCACCCTGGTGTTTGTAGCAGCATTATCTATAATAGCCAAAGTATGGAAATAGCCCAAGCATCTATCGACTGATGAATGGATAAAGAAGATGTGGTATATATACATATATATATTATATTTATGAGCCGTAAAAAATAATGATATCTTGCCATTTACAATGACATGGATGGAGCTAAAGAGTATTATACTAAGTGAAATAAGGCAGTCAGAGAAAGACAAATACCGTATAATTTCACTCATATGTGAAATTTAAGAAACAAAACAAATAAGCAAAGGGAAAAAGAGAGAGAGACAAACCAAGACACAGACTTTTTATTGTTATGTTAATCACCATACATTACATCATTAGTTTTTGATGTAGTGTTCCATGATTCATTGTTTGTGCATAACACCCAGTGCTCCATGCAGAACGTGCCCTCTTTAATACCCATCACCAGGCTAACCCATCCTCCCACCCCCCTCCCCTCTAGAACCCTCAGTTTGTTTTTCAGAGTCCATCATCTCTCACAGTTCGTCTCCCCCTCCGATTTCTCCCCCTTCATTCTTCCCCTCTTTTTTCTTAACATATATTGCATTATTTGTCTCAGAGGTACAGATCTGTGATTCAACAGTCTTGCACAATTCACAGCGCTCACCATAGCACATACCCTCCCCAGTGTCTATCACCCAGCCACCCCATCCCTCCCACCCCACCCCCCACTCCAGCAACCCTCAGTTTGTTTCCTGAGATTAAGAATTCCTCATATCAGTGAGGTCATATGATACATGTCTTTCTCTGATTGACTTATTTCACTCAGCATAACACCCTCCAGCTCCATCCACGTCATTGCAAATGGCAAGATCTCATTCCTTTTGATGGCTGCATAATATTCCATTGTATATATATACCACATCTTCTTTATCCATTCATCTGTTGATGGACATCTTGGCTCTTTCCAGTTTGGCTATTGTGGACATTGCTGCTATAAACATCAGGGTGTGCGTACCCTTCGGATCCCTACATTTGTATCTTTGGGGTAAATACCCAGTAGTGCAATTGCTGGGTCGTACGGTAGCTCTATTTTCAACTTTTTGAGGAACCTCCATACTGTTTTTCAGAGTGGTTGCACCAGCTTGCATTCCCACCAACAGTGTAGGAGGGTTCCCTTTTCTCCGCATCCCTGCCAACATCTGTCATTTCCTGACTTGTTAATTTTAGCCGTCCTGACTGGTGTGAGGTGGTATCTCATTGAGGTTTTGATTTGGATTTCCCTGATCCGAGCGATGTTGAGCACTTTTTCGTGTGTCTGTTGGCCATTTGGATGTCTTCTTTGGAAAAATGTCTGTTCATGTCTTCTGCCCATTTCTTGATTGGATTATTTGTGCTTTGGGTGTTGAGTTTGATAAGTTCTTTATAGATTTTGGATACTAGCCCTTTATCTGATAAGTCATTTGCAAATATCTTCTCCCATTCTGTCAGTTGTCTTTTGGTTTTGTTGACTGTTTCTTTTGCTGTGCAAAAGCTTTTTATCTTGATGAAGTCCCAATAGTTCATTTTTGCCCTTGCTTCCCTTGCCTTTGGCGGTGTTTCTAGGAAGAAATTGCTGCGGCTGAGGTCGAAGAGGTTGCTACCTGTGTTCTCCTTTAGGATTTTTTTTTTAAGATTTTATTTATTTATTTGACAGAGACAGAGATAGCGAGAGCAGGAACACAAGCAGGGGGAGTGGGAGAGGGAGAAGCAGCTTGGCTTCCCGCTGAGCAAGGAGCCCGATGTGGGGCTCAATCTCAGGATCCTGGGATCATGACCTGAGCCGAAGGCAGACGCTTAACGACTGAGCCACCCAGGCGCCCCTCCTTTAGGATTTTGATGGACTCCTGTCTCACATTTAGGTCTTTCAACCATTTGGAGTCTATTTTTGTGTGTGGTGTAAGGAAATGGTCGTTTCATTCTTCTGCATGTGGCTGTCCAATTTTCCCAACACCATTTGTTGAGGAGACTGTCTTTTTTCCATTGGACATTCTTTCCTGCTTTGTCGAAGATTAGTTGACCATAGAGTTGAGGGTCCATTTCTGGGCTCTCTGTTCTGTTCCATTGATCTATGTGTCTGTTTTTGTGCCAGTACCATACTGTCTTGATGATGACAGCTTTGTAATAGAGCTGGAAGTCCGGAATTGTGATGCCGCCAGCTTTGCTTTTCTTTTTCAACATTCCTCTGGCTATTCAGGGTCTTTTTTGGTTCCATACAAATTTTAGGATTATTTGTTCCATTTCTTTGAAAAAAAAAGTGGATGGTATTTTGATGGGGATTGCACTGAATGTGTAGATTGCTCTAGGTAGTATTGACATCTTCACAATATTTGTTCTTCCAATCCATGAGCATGGAGCGTTTTTCCATTTTTCTGTGTCTTCCTCAATTTCTTTCATGAGTATTTTATAGTTTTCTGAGTACAGATCCTTTGCCTCTTTGGTTAGATTTATTCCTAGGTATCTTATGGTTTTGGGTGCAATTGTAAATGGGATTGACTCCTTAATTTCTCTTTCTTCTGTCTTGTTGGTGTATAGGAATGCCACTGATTTCTGTGCATTGATTTTATATCCTGCCACTTTACTGAATTCCTGTATGAGTTCTAGCAGTTTTGGGGAGGAGTCTTTTGGGTTTTCCACATAAAGTATCATATCATCTGCAAAGAGTGAGAGTTTGACTTCTTCTTTGCCGATTTGGATGCCTTTGATTTCTTTTTGTTGTCTGATTGCTGTGGCTAGGACTTCTAGTACTATGTTGAATAGCAGTGGTGATAGTGGACATCCCTGTCGTGTTCCTGACCTTAGAGGAAAAGCTCTCAGTTTTTCCCCATTGAGAATGATATTCGCTGTAGGTTTTTCATAGATGGCTTTTATGATATTGAGGTATGTACCCTCTATCCCTATACTCTGAAGAGTTTTGATCAAGAAAGGATGCTGTACTTTGTCAAATGCTTTTTCTGCATCTATTGAGAGGATCATAGGATTCTTGTTCTTTCTTTCGTTATTGTATCACGTTGATTGATTTGCAGATATTGAACCAACCTTGCAGCCCAGGGATAAATTCCACTTGGTCATGGTGAATAATCCTTTTAATGTACTGTTGGATCCTATTGGCTAGTATTTTGGTGAGAATTTTTGCATCCATGTTCATCAAGGATATTGGTCTGTAATTCTCCTTTTTGATGGGCTCTTTGGTTTGGGGATGAAGGTAATGGTGGCCTCATAAAACGAGTTTGGAAGTTTTCCTTCCATTTCCATTTTCTGGAACAGTTTCAGAAGAATAGGTATTAATTCTTCTTTAAATGTTTGGTAGAATTCCCCTGGGAAGCCATCTGGCCCTCCAAGACACAGACTCTTACCTGTAGAGAACAAACTGATGGTTGCTGGAGGGGAAGTAGGTGGGGGGATGGGTTGGATGGGTGATAGGGATTGGGGAGTGCACTTGCGATGGGCACTAGGTATTGTATGGAAGCATTGAACCACCGGGTTGTATGCCTGAAACTAATATTACACTGTACATTGACTAGCTGGAATTTAAATAAAAACCTTTAAAAAAAAATACATGAGGCTTATTTACATGCATGTATTTCCTTGCATTGTGAGCTGAGCACTTTGAGCTCCCACACTGAAGTTTTGAATACCATTTTCTAATAAAAGGGGCCAGGGCTCTTTAAAGAAATAGTTGTTACTATTGATGAAATTTTCAAGTTTTGAGTTCCCGAGTGAACAGCTGAGAAAGAATTCTTGAGACTTTTTTGGTGCAAAAAAGGTGTTTTTTATTATAGCATGGAAGGACCTGCGGGCAGAAAGAGCTGTGCCTGCAAGTGTGAGGGATGGCTGGTTACATATTTTAAGTTTTGTGGAGGGAGGGGAGGTAGAGATAACATAGGTTTCTAAGGAATTTTTGCCTGCTGAAAGCACGGTCTTACAGGACCTTGAAAATTTAGCTATTGTCAAGATAAAGTTACTTTTAGTCTTTAATGAAATATAAACATGAAGGATTAAGGCACCCCTGAACGCCTTGAGGAACTTCACCCTCTGCATGTCTCAGGCATCTGTCAATGGGCTGCAAGCTGTAGGGAGATTTAATTTAAATGACATTTTTCTTGCTTTTGCTCTCATCACTCATGACTGCAACAGTAAATACAGCAGTCAGGATAATCCTGAAGTATCAGTAACAGAGCACCAATAATGAAAAATCTACAAAAATGGGATATGTCAAAGGCAAACAGGAGCCAATGGAAAAAGCTCTCAATAATCACAACAGAAATCAGCTGATCAACCAAACGCTGTAGTCCTGGAGTATAACCAAGGGCCTAAAATAACTACCCACTTGTCCACACTGGTAAAAATAAATGATTACATATATTTTTTTAATGATTACACATCTGCTGAAGATTTCCAAATAATTCAGGTAGACACTCAGCCATCTACGACAGAGGTAAACTAACCCCCTCTCCTCAAGCGTGGGCTCCGCAGAGTGATTTCCTCCTACGTTGGACACACAGTAAGGATGTGGTACAAGAGGAACTTCAGTGGGGAAACCTAACAAGCCCTACCCCAGCCAGTGACCAGCATTAACACTAACTGTAATAAGTTGCCTTGAGAGCAGAGGAAATGGGTGATTTCCTAGTAAAAATACACATGAACAAAAGACCCAAAAATAAAGAAAATGGAAACTGACCAATTAGCATAGAAAAGTTTGCAGTGCTGCTTAAAATCTCCCATTGGAAAATAACTCAGGGAGACAGTTAACCGAGCTTTAACAAATTCTGATTTTAATATCAAAGCTTTGTATATATTTCCATTTTTCATCTAATGTAGGATATGTCAATGTTTACAACCAAACATCATGTTATGTACCACTATAAATATGCTGCCACGTAAACCGAACTTCTCAACACAAGAAAACCATGACCGATGAGCTTACTTCCCTTAAAGCCAGAAAATTTTTAATAAATTTTGTTTTGGGTACTCATAAATTTAAACTCACATATATTCATACATGTTTTCAAGTTGTCAGTATATTTCTTCAACTGTGCTAACACTGAAACAACAAAAGGCCCTTCACAACACTCATGAGGCAAGAAGACCAGGACGGCTGGCCTTGCAGCTGCGACAGTCGCAGTACTTCTCCTTTCTCTGCATGAGCCTCTGCCCAGAAACAACGCTCTTCTAGGACAAGTACCACAGTGTGCCATGACAGCGAGCTGCCAAAGCTTTGATGCTACATTGTGCTGAACTACTACATGACAAAGTACAGATAAACCACTGAGGAGTCAGAAGATTATGCTCACTGTGGAACACAAAACGTCTCTGGGAAAGCCACAGCAAATCTCCCTCCTGTGCACTTTTGTTGTTGAATTTTAAAAGTTCTTTATATATTCTGCAACCTGAACCCATATCACATGTATCATTTGCAAATATTTTCTCCCATTCTGTAGGTTATCTTTTTAGGTTTTTGTTTTGTTTTGTTTTTGTTTTTGATGTAGTGTATCTTTTTAGTTTCTTGATAGTGTCCTTTGATATTCATAAGTTTATAATTTTGATGAAGTCCTATTTTTTTTTTTTTTTTCTGTTATTACCTGTGCTTTTGATAATCATACCCAAGAAATGATTGCCTCTGGCTCAGCACCCAGACAGGCCTCCATTTCATCCTACCTTCAAAACGTCAGCACCTCCAAGCCCAGAACCATTTCATCCCACCCCTCACTCTGTGGGCGATCCCAGTACCACCCAAACCCCGGCAGCCAGTGGCCAGACGGGATGTGGTCTTCTGCCTGAGGCACCCAAGGGGTACCCCAGAGACACCACAGTGCCTTCCTGGGCCAGTTGGGAGGTGATCACTGGCAGAGGCAGGGACACCATTATGGGTTGAACTATGTTCTACAAATTTCCGATGTCGAACTCCTAATCCCCAATACCCCTGAATGAGAACTGATATGGAAATACGGTCTTCAGAGATGATCAAGTCAAGATGAAGTCACTCAGATCATGATTATGTTGGTAGATTTTGTTGGTATTAACAAGAAGAACCGGGCAGAGATACACACACAGGAAAAGTGCTGTGTGAAGACTGGAGCTCTGCGGTCCCAAACCAAGGAAGTACTGGAACCTGGAGAAAGCTCCCCTTGAGCCTTCATGACCACATCACCCACATCACACTTCCAGCCTCTAGACCTGTGACACAGCAGATCTGTTATTCTAGGCCACGTAGCTTGACTGAAGAGATCAACACAGGCACCCTCTGCCCTCTCCAGCAGTCTCCACACCATGGAGGGTGGGGGTGAAGGCAGGGCCCTTCACAGACCAAAGCCACTGCTGGGTGATCACTTCTGGCCCTGGTTGTCTGGGAGGTCTGGCCACACCTCTCAACCTCCTGGGGCCCACACAACTATGAAGACAAGGAGAGGCAGAGAAGTTGGCCTCCCTGGAGCTGATCACTGAACATCCCCCCTGCCACTACTAGAGCCCAGAAAGCCTCCGACACCTCCTCTGGGCCCCTGTCAGCCATCAGCCATTTGAAACAGCCCCCATATCCCTTTTCATCTCAAGAAGGGAAGTGCCTCCACAAGGCACAGGAAGAGGACCCTTGGCCTGGTCACAGCACCTATGTCCACTGGACCCAGGCTGGCCCCTCAAGGGGGTAAGGGCAGAACACTCTCTAGGGCCAACACATCTCTCTCAGAGTGGCCTGGGATCAAACAGCAGAAAGGGAAGTGTGGGCCTCAGGGTGGGAGCTGGGTGCACAGGCGCTGGGCATGCGGGACGGGGAGAGGCCTCCAGCCACTCAGGATGTCTGACCACTGCACAGGAGCCCCTCCAAAGGAGCTCGAGTCTCAGTCAACAGTCAGCTCCAGAGACTTCAGTCCACGTGCCACAAAATGGACACGATCCAGCTGGCTGAGCCTGTGCTCTGGAACTTTTAGGATCGAGCCCGGTGTCTGTAAAGGGTGGGGGAAGGAGACTCCCCAGGAGGTGCTCCCACAGCCCGTCCAGGAGGTTCTTGCCTCAGACCGTGACCACCTCACATATAGGTACTTCCTTTCGGCTCAGGAAAGGCCAAGACTGGGATGGGTCCAGAGCTCTGCACATTTCCAGGGAAGGCCAAAGGGCGGCACCGCCCATCACACCCCAGGGTTAATCCCTAACCCTCTCTAAAGTGTTTATCAACTGTGCAGATATTTTATGCAGACTTTGAATGACTGAGGGCAGGATGAATTGGATCACTGTGCTTCCTTCGGTGACAGATAATGCACGATGAGTTACGTACCTCAATGATTAAAACAAATCACCACGTAGCTGAGTGGCACATAAGGTTGAAGAGTGAATCTTCCTGGGTGTACACTTTGTGACTGTACGTGAAGGAAGCTGGTGCCGTTGCGATGCCAGAACTAGGTTAGTAATGTGTTCATGAATTATGAAAATGTAAGCACATTAGAGAAATCCATGAGTCAATGGAAAGCTTGATGAGAAACAGCATGTTTACACAGTTTCAAAGCACTACCTCCCAAAATATACAAAAAGAGTAACTGTAGTGGAGAAGGTTGGCAGAAAACACCCTAATGAAGTGATCAAGATGAGCACCAACAACAACTGGACAATCAAAATCATGTGCTATCTGTAAGACAGGGTAAGTGCCTCGTGTCACTTCTGGGGTATTTCCCTAATTGCACAGAAACATCCAACACGGCCACTCTGGGGGACATTCTACAGAATAACTGGCTTGTACTCTTCCAAAGTGTCAAAGTCGTTAAAGTCCAGGAGAAGATCAGGCCTGTTGTGGCCTAAATGACAAGACAGTCAAGGGCACGCAGCACATGCAATGTGACGGGATCCATCTGTCATTTAGGGTGTTGCCGGGACAACTGATTAGACTTTAGTGAGGTCTGGAAGAAGGTGGGGAAATACCAGCACTGACTTCCTGACTGGTGATCGCACGAGGAGAATGCAGAATTCCTTATCTCAAGGAAACAGGAATCAGCTCAGTAACTTGTTCTCAAAAGGATGAAAGGAAAAAATGTTTGTGTTCTATTTGCAACTTTTTATAAGTTTGTGACTGTTTCACAATAAAGAAAGATTTGACAACTAAAAGATTCCTGATTCTAGGGAACAGGATGCGAGTGAGCGTCCCTGAGAGGAAGTACATATTACTGCTGGTGCTTGGGCAGCGCCACTGTGGCGATGAGGAAGGGATAGGATGGGTCCACGGTCTACAGAGTAAAGGTGAGGGGAGAGGAGTACAGCTGAGAGCCCTGGGGCTGTGGTGGGGGAGCACAGCTGTCTCAGCTCAGCTGCCACTCCCCCGCCCCCGCCGCCCATTCAGGAAGCTCTCAGCGTCTTGTCATTCAAGCACCACATACCCTGGGTTCTCAGCCATCCCTCACTTCACACCATCCTCTCAGCAACTACCCATGATTGCCTGCTTATTCCTGATGAGCCTGTGAGCCGCCTGAGAGCACAAAACTGACTTTGCTCCCTGCTCAGCACACCACTGTCAACTGACACAATGGGTAAGGCAAGGACCAAGGGCCTGTTCCTGGCGGTGACAGTCCTGAGCGTCAAAGTCACCTCTGCATCAGGAATCACATCACACTCGGCCCCTGGGGCCCTGTGCGCTTGGACATGGTGGCATCTAGCACCAGGGCAATTCCTTCTCCCACAAAACACTCAGGTAAAGGGCAAAGGGCAGAGACGCCCACTGTGACCTTGCTTATAAAACAGACACATTAGAAACAATCAGATCAATAGGGTACACTCATACTGTGAAATGCCAGCCAGGGACAGAAAGGCAAAGGACTGACAGGGACAGGTGTCCAAGATGTAGTTAAGTGAGTAAAAGGGGAGAGTTCAGAACATTGAACTGTAATTTAATTGAATAGAACATTTGTTTTACAAACACAATGAATTACAACCTGCGGGGAAAATGCACCCTGCCCCACCCTGCCTGAGCCATCCCAACCATATTAGCTTCTGTAGAAGCCCCCACCCCCAAGACATAGAAATGTCAGAACACTGCCCATGCCCCACTCGCCAACTTAACTGTCACAGGGCAGGGAGGGCAGACAGCAGGGCAACATTCTCCTCTATCTCCAGAAAGGCGTTCTCTGCCCAGAACCTGCCCAGGAGCTTGACTCCACACTCCCCCGCTGCCTGAGTGAAACTGACCCCTTGGACTTCTGAGCTCAAGAGCGTTTCTCAAATGCTTCCTCTGATACACTGAGTTGCCAACCAAACTATTCAAACATGGCAGGGGGCTACGCAACCTCAATGCTTCTCACTGGAACGCCCCAAGGAACTCTGGGGTCCTCTCTTCAGTTGGAATAAAGCTCTACGTAACATGTGTTGAAAGGCTAGATGTCCACACCTGCTCCCCTGGGAGCACTGGCTGGATACCCCAAAGGGACATCTCAACCCAGGCTGCCCCCTGAAAGCTCAAGAAGCATCCTGGCTCCCCAGAAGGCGTCGCTGGAGGCCTGGCCATCGGGCCACTGCACCTGGAAAGCCAACACAGCATCACACACAGAAGCACCCTTCTGCCTGGCTCCACCTTCCCACCCTGCCACCCCTTACCTCCGGACCCACCCTCTCTGGACTCAGTCAGAAACACGAGCCCACAGAACCCACCTCCCGGGTCCCGTTTAACTGATGTCCAGCCTTGAGGCATCCCTGCCCCTTGTTACATTTGCCTGGTTTATTCACTCCAAAGGTATGACCCGAGGATCCAAGAGTAAAGAGGGACACCCACACTACCTGGTGGTAGGGTCTCACCTGGTTGGAGGGCAAGGGCTGGCTCAGGTCCACAGCAGAAACAGGGCTGGAGAAGGAGGGGCCCGGTGCCAACTCCAGGGGACTGGAAAAGAGACATCAGGACAAGCCCCGTATCGACGGGGCACCAGGTCACGGTCCACCCTGTGAGTGACATGACCTGACAGCTCTCTGCGGGTAAGCAGCCCTTCCAGGTACGCTCTTCAAGAAGAGCGTCCTCCCATGGGGCCCTTGGGTGTGCAGGTGCTAGAGGGACCTGTGTGACACCTCAGGCGGGTGGCCTGGGTGAGGCAGAGAGCACTTGAGGAGGCTCACAGAGAAGGACCAACAAACGGAAACCCGAAGGAAGAGGTCAAGAAGGGCCAGGCCTGGGGTGCCATCGGGATCAAATTAGGGGAGCAGCAGGGAGAGCAGGGAAGGTGACAGGTGTAGCCACTCAGGACAACAGTGTGGCAGTTCCCTAAAAGGCAAACACACGCCTACAGCCATTCCACTCCTATGCGTGTCCACACCCCAGAGACAGGAAGGCACACGGGCAGACCCACATGCACCCGGGAATGCTCACAGTGACCCCAAACTGGGAACTCAGAAATGCCTACCAACAGGCGATGGGTCAAAACAGCACGGTCCATCCGCATCAAGGAAACAGAACCCACAAAGAGGAATGGACTGCTGATACACACAGCAACAGGGAAAATCCCAAAGTACTCAAGCAGAGGAAAAGAAGCTAGACCCACCGCTCCCACACAAAATTCAAAACTTTTGGATTTCATTCACATGGAATTCTAGAAAATGCAGCTAAAGAGAGGAGATCCACGGTCCTGCAGGTGGCGGGGATGGTGGCAGGGGGACGGACAGACACGGCTCAGCATGTGGTGGGTACAGAAGCTGCACTCAGAAAACTCTCACGGGTACCGCGCAAACATGGTGCTTTACTGAATGCCAACGGTGCCCAATGAATCTACTGTTCGAGAAGGACTCAAGGTCATCACATCGAGCAAGGATGGGCCGGGCCATTGGGGTGCAAGGATGAGACAGCCATGAGGAACCTGGTGGCGGCATTTTCTCCATCCAGGTTCCTGGTCATGAATGGAAAAGTGAGTCCGTCTGCAAAGTCTGCATTTTCTCACCCTCTGGCTAGTTCAGCAAATACAATTTGTGACTCGAGCAACTGCTCCCTCTCTCTCTCACACGCTGCCCTGTAATTCTGCTCTCACTGGGCACCTGGCGTTCAGCTCCCAGACTGGGGAGACTATGAACACTGGGGACCTAGTCCTGGTGACCCCTATCATAGATTCCCTGTCCGCCAGAGGACCTCCGACTTCTCACATTCCTCTGATCTCTCTTCTCAACCTCCAGATTCTCCTGGCCTGTTGTTCTGGCCCCCACGGCCACAGTCTGCAGCACCTAGGCTAGTCACAGCCCTCTCAAGCACCTTTCAAACTGCAGTTTGGAACATAAAATCAGGATCTTGATGCTGCTTAAAAACTCAGACAGCCTCTGTCTGGGGAAAACAACATGCCAAAAAGTGGCTTCTGGGATCCAGGGTGATCTTGGGGCAGAGGCAAAGTGTGAGCACTGTCCACAATACAGACACCCGTGTCTGCTCTGATATTTCTGGGTGTTCTTCTGTCTCAGGGAAAAACCACCCTCTTCTGGTAGATGTAGGCTGGGGATGATGATGTATTGTCCAGAAATCCATAAGGAAAGGACTCAATCTGCACATCTGAGGTGGCAAGTCTATAAACCAGGAATACCCTACCCATGGCTCTGCGTGGCTCACCTCTGGGTTAGGAGGAATTCGGGAGGCTGTGTCACCAGGAAGCCGCCCGCCTGTTGTTCTGCCTGGCCAATGCTGGTGCCTGAACCTTCCTCCAGGTACATGCTCGGGGGGTTGCCAACAGGTGGGTCAGCGAATCCTACACAGAAAAAATTCCACAACCCAGTGCTGGGAGGACAGAACACAGCCCACAAGCAGCACAATCGAGACCTCCACGGAGAAAAGCAGCATCTGACCTGGCCGGCCCCAAGCCTCAGCCTCCCTTGCTGAGGAAGGAAGAGTCATAACTGTTGATTTCAACTGCCTTTTTAGGCTTCCAGAAACAAAAATTAAGCCCAATTTTGTGGACTTCAAATTTTGCTTCATCAACCCAGACTTTAGGCCAGCCCCCAGCGTCAAAGACTCAGCATCCAAATCTGCCCCACACGCAGGGCTGCCATGTGAGAACTTCTCAGTCTGTCCCGTGCTGGTTCATCAAAGGCTGGGCCACGTCCATTTTCACCTTTCACCTCAGGTTTCGCCACGATTTCACAGAGATGCAAAGTATCACTACCTTACCTTGCCCCGCTCTCTACAGGAAATGTTGCAGAGGATATCTCAGTATACCTCTGACTCTTACAGATAAGCCATGGTAGATCTGATCAGTTCTGGGTCGACAAACTTCGAGCCACTTCGGAGTGAAGGAAGGTAAGAAGTCCACCAGGTGGTAACCCTAGCGTCAGAGTCCCTGACCTCAGACAGAACAGCAGGCCAGCTGGGCCGGGCGCACCCTGTCCTCCCCGCCGTCTGCCAGAGTGACAACCTAACCTGCCAGCCAGCAGCCCAATCTCAGACCAAAGGAACTTTCCTGACCATTCAAGTATGTGATTCTACCTCCACTTTCTGCTGTTTCCTCTTTTCTGCAGAACTCTAGAAATACTCTGAGGTACGTTAAATATAATTTAAGTGCTAATTTGAGCATTTCTGGTTCAAACTTAAAAGATCACTAGGTTACATCTTCTTCCTCCAAGAGGAAGACAAGAAGCCAAAAGCCCAGAACAAAGGGAGAGTCAGGGGAGGGGGAATTAGTGGGAGGAAGATGTCCCCAGTTCTGCAGACCCAGGACACAAGTACCGTCCTATGTTGGCAGGGCATCTGAAAGGAAGGTAGGGTATAGGTCAGGTCCCGAGAACCTTAAGGTGGGAGGTTGGGAGGGAGGGAGCAGTCAGGGAGAGCAGGGAGACATCCTGGTGCTCACGCGGTCAGTCGGCAGGGAGGCTCACCAATTCCTACAGAATGTCACCCTCACATGGGCTGGACCTGGTGTGAAGACCAGCTCCCCTCGTCCCCATGTGAAGCTGTCCCCAGTGACCGCCCCACTCCAGCCTTGTTGGTAAATATGGACAGACAAACATAGGTCTCTGACAGTGGAAAAAGGACATGGAAAAATGAAGGACCAATATGATCAAACTGAAAAGCTGCCTCCAGAGCAATGAGTCTCCAGGACTCTTCCTCCTTCCGACCCCTCATCCTCCTCTATTCAAGGAAGGGCCAGAATCCACAGCCCCAATATTCCTGCCTTCAGACAACAAAGCATGTTTTTTGAAACTTCTATTGAGAATACTCAGAAAAATAAAAGATACTGCATCTATAAAAAGTAACACAATCCGTGACGAAAATTCAAATAAAAAAACAGCTTGGAATTCTCTTAAAGTATAACTGTCAAATTGGAATTTTGAAAGACAGACTCTAACACCCCCAAAGCACATACAATAAAAAAGAAGAGAAACATAAAAAAAAGGTAAGCACCTGGGGAGACTGGCCCAGGATTTCCAAAATCATCGTAAGATTTGTGCTCTAAAGAGAACGAAGAACATGGAGGGGGTAAATTATTAAGGAATATTATCCAAAAAATACCCAGACCTTAGAGGAGACATTGTTATCTTCTTTAAATTGAAAGGCTTAACAGAAAAGTGAATTAAAGAGACTCACACCTAGGACCATAATTGTGAAATTTCAGAACACCCAGACTTAAAGCAAACAAACAAAACAAAAAAACTCCAAGAAAGGAACAATATGTGATCTGCAAAGAAGCCAAGAGGATGACATCAACATCAGATGCTACAAACAATGATACGAATATATCTGCAAATATCTAAGGGAAAATATTTAAACTCACAATTCTGTCCCTGCCGAATTGTTCATCAAACGTGAGGGCAGGTTAAGGACAATTTCACAACACGTAAGCACTCAGAAAATTGATCTTGCAAGCCCCCTTTCTTGCAGTTAAGTGAAGACGTTCTCAAACATAACAAAGAAGTCAATGAAGACAGGACAAGACCTGCAATTCAGGAAACAGTGACCCAAACCACGGAGGCAATGAAAGGAGTGCTCTTGGGGTGCTGACTCCACACCAGGTCTAGGGAAACGTCACTTGGGTGGAAACAGGAAGGAGGGCTCCCAGCCACCAGTCTTCAGAGGAGACACTTGGAAAACTGGAAGAAGTTACAGATGCGATAAAAACAGGTAACATAAGAAGAAAGGAAGGCAATTAGAAACCCCAAGAAAGTAAAGACACAACCACAGAAGACTAAGAAATTTAGGTGACGGGAAAATTGATGGTGCCAATATCCTCCTCACAAGGTGAGATGTCACAAGATGCTTTTGTATTTGGTAGACAAATATATATCTAAATACATATTCTTTAGAGGTACTTTTATTTTTTTTTTAATTTTTTAATTTTTTAAAGATTTTTATTTATTTTTTGACAGAGAGAGAGAAAGAGAGAGAGAGACAGCGAGAGGGAACACAAGCAGGGGGAGCGGGAGAGGGAGAAGCAGGCTTCCCTGCGGAGCAAGGAACCCGATGCGGGACCCGATCCCAGGACTCTGGGATCATGACCTGAGCCGAAGGCAGACGCTAAACGGCTGAGCCACCCAGGCGCCCCTCTTTAGAAGTACTTTTAGCTACAATAAGAACTAAGATGAAACTAAGGAAATGATATTTCAGTCACGAGATGTGGTAAGCTGTCCTCTGTTGCAGCAAGTGGTGACAGTAAGTCAGGTGGCCTGCAATGGGAGTGCAGGGGTGGCAGCTGTCTCATTTCGTTTAACTCTTTCCTCACTGTCTTACTTTTAGTCGTATGCACATTTCACTTTGCAAACTAGAAAAGTAGGAGAGTGCTGATCCTTCCCACACCCCTTCAAATGAAACCCAAGTAGTTGTGGCATCTTGTGCAGAAGAGCACGGTCTGTGTGGAATGGACCCACCTGTGGTGCT
Organism: Phoca vitulina; assembly: GCF_004348235.1. Classification (NCBI taxonomy): domain Eukaryota; kingdom Metazoa; phylum Chordata; class Mammalia; order Carnivora; family Phocidae; genus Phoca; species Phoca vitulina. The sequence goes on from NW_022589992.1 coordinate 18,041, forward strand.
GGTCTCACCGAGGGCAGTGATGGACACAGCCACAGTGGCATCTGTGGGGCGCATCATGAGGTCCAGCCCAGTCTGGAAGGAAACTTCCTTGGAGGACGCCAGTGCAAGGGACATCAGCCATGACTCAGGGGCAGCCAAAGAAGGGTCCAGCATGTCACTGCCAGCAGTCAGAGGGCAGAGGCCAGGGCCTGGGCAGATGTGGGGGAGAGTGGCAGGACTGTGGCCAGGCCCCTCCTGGTACATCTCACCGCCCTGCAGAGACCTGGGAAAGACAGCAAACACCATCCCTTGGAGGGCAGAGACTCCCTCAGGCCAGGGCAGAGAGGCCTGGGAGGAGACTCCAGCCCCATTTGGGAATCCAGGTAGCCACTGACGGCTGTGGGGCCCACCAGATCCCTAACTGCCTTGTTTTCACAGTTCTACCTGTGGCTGCAAGGGTTCCAGAACACTTAAAAAAATACTATTACTGGAAACCTAAGACACATTAGCAGTTCATTTAAAAGGATCTTCAATGAAGCATTGTTCCACAATACTGAAAGCAGGAAATGATTAGGAAGACCCTAATAGTGGAATGAATGATGATGGCTGATCTTACAGGAATATTAGGCAGTCGTTGATAATAATTTAAAGACTCGATATTGCACACTCGCTGTGTCTCAGATGGTGCTCCTGGGCTTCTGTGACGCCCCTCCCCTACCCCTGTAATTTCTGCAACAACCTGCATCGTATTCCCTCCCCATCTCGCAGATGAGAAACGCACGGCACTGAGAGCTCACAGGAACCTGCCTAAGTTCATACACCTGGGCAGTGGCCAGCCTGCATAGGAAGGGCCAGGTGCAGGGAGTGTCATGAGAGATGCTGATGTCACAATGGTAAATAGAAAAAGTGTCCACATCTTGATGGTTACACAAGGTGGAACCTGGACCCTCTCTCAGACCTAGTCGTGCTGATGGCCAGCACGTTCCTTATCCTTACGTCAGGTCCATGCCTCATCCCTGGTGAGGGAACGTGCTTGGACAGTGCCTAGTGCACAGTCAGAACTCAAGAAATATTAGCTGTTACTGACTCAATGATATAGAAACAATACAAAATACCAGAAATAAAAAAGAAACAATAGCTAGGGTTTGGCTTTAGGAAGTAAGCCTGCATATGTTTCTTTCCAACTCTGTTTTCCCCATTCTCCAATATACACATGAAGTCAGGCTGTGAGCCAGGCTCCAAGGAGCAAGTGTGGGGTCCCTGATACGGACTCCTTACCAGCGGCTTCTCCACCCCAGAATCACGGAGGTCTCTCTGCTCTCAGCAGTCACTGACCTGGTCTCACTGTCAGCCCCAACATTCACATGCCTGCTCCAGGCCTGGTCATCCACCCAAGACGGTGAAACTAAATACGGTGATGGTCCCACGGGCTGTGGGGATGGCAGTACGTGGGAGGTGATGGTCCCACGGGCTGTGGGGACGGCAGTACCTGGGAGGCAACGGCTTCGGCAGAGTCTCATCTCCAGAAAAGTCTGGGGCCAGGGCCAGCGACTCCCATGGCCCTTGAGTGGTCTCCCTGGACTGTGCAGGCCCATTTTCCTCCTGTCCTGCTGAAAGCCAATCAGGGAGGAGGGGAGGCTTGGTGATGCTCTGAGTCCCATCCCAGCAGGTTAAGAGCAGCCCTGCTGGCTGGGAAAGGGTGTTACTACCGAATCATTACAATATCCTTTGTTCCTTAAATGTCTTTTGTCTGAAGCCAATCCGTAACTACAAACCCAGGAACCCCTAAATCATGGTGGCTGGCTCGCTTCCCAAGTCGGCTCACGGACTCCTGGCCCTGGACACACAGTGACCTCTAAATGCAAACCAGCTGCTGCAGCCTCACTGGGGCCCATCCTGAGCCCATCCTTACCCTCAGCGTCAGGGATCTCGCTCACCCCAAGAGCACGTCCTACAAGTGCACACTGGGAGTGGAGGGGCTGTCCCTATAACAGAGTGACCCTCACTAGGCCTAGCCCTACAGAGAGGGTGCCGGGCGTCAGGAAGAAGCCCGCAACCGCAAAGAGGGTGGGGCCCTGGAGCCACTCACCTGGCCACTGAGGCCTGTCCACACCCCCAGGGCCAAGGCGGGGCTGGCCTGAGGGCTGCGGGCGGTCCGGAGCCCTCTCCCTCACACTGGGCTCCTCTAGTGCGTTCTCCGGGGCTGGCTGCAGGCGCTGGAGAAGGGCCCTTTGGCGCCGCCGGTAATTGGCGAACCAGTTGTACACTTGCTCAACAGTCAGGCTCGTCTCCAGGGCCAGGTTCTCCTGCTCCAAAACAGCACAGCCTCTAGCCCCGCCACCGCCCCCTGAGCAGCCGAAGGGGCGGGCCCCGCCTCCCGCCCTGAGCGGCCTCCGGGCGGGGGATCCGAGCGCGGTCTTCGGCGCCGCCAGGCACGTCCTCCAGCCCGGCCTCGCTCCTCCCGCCGACGCTAACGCAGACACGGAGCGGGCCCGGGCAGCGCCACGGCCCGCAGGAGACCCGGCGCGCTCCAGAGTCCGGCGTCCGAGGGCCACTGGTCCGCGAGCGGCGGCGGAAGCCAGCCCGCAGAGCTGGCGCGGCGATCGCTGGGAGAGCTCTGCCGATTGGACAGGGAGCGTGGCGGGTGGAGCAGGCACAGGAGCGCCCTCTTGATTGGGCAAGCCCCCACTTGGGCAAGCCTTGCTGATTGGATGAGGGAGATAAGTAGGTGGAACTAACACAGGAGCGCCCTGCCGATTGGACAGAGCAGAGAAGTAGGTGGAGAGAACAGGCCCGGACTTCGGAGCCGCAGGAAACGGACTCCTTCGGGGGGCGTCCCGGCTGTTCCCTCACAGCCTGCCCCCGACTCCGTCCCTCCAGCTTCCGGGGGCTGCGGTGCGGAGGGCGCCCACCGGCCTCAGCAGGTACTGAGCTCTGCAAATATCTGCCCCCTGACGCTGGAAGCTCCACGACGGCAGTCTCCTCACCCTGGTACCCCGTGCCTGGCCGTGTGGGGACAGGATGACCCCACCTGAGAAAACTAAACCCTCCACGTGTGCAGGCTGGATGGTCAGCAGCCGCCGGCCAGTGAGCTCCTGTCCTCCAGGGAAGCTCGGAGAAGCAGAAGCCACCAGCGCCCTGGCAGACGGGCCACTCGGAAGGCCCGGGGGAGGGACGGGACAAGGGTGGGGGTCACCTAAGGTCGGGGGGCGGCTAAGGGGAGGGTGGCCCGGCCTCCAGCTCCTCGGCTCTTACCCTCTCGGCCTTGCTGGGGTTGGTGCTCACGCCAGAGGCAAAGTCGTGCAGCTTCTGGCGAACCTCTCTGGGAAAGTTCCGGCTCTTCAGGCCGTCCGGGCAGAGGGAGGGGGGTGGTGGGTTCCTGGATAAGGACAGTGAGGAGGTGGTTACAGACGCTCCTCCTGGACGCACCTCATGGGCTCCCAAACACTGTGCACCCCTGGACACCTCTTATCTCACTGGCTGCCCCCCTCCAAGCTGTGTGCTGCTGAGTCCCAGGAGTCCATCCTCTGAAGGACGGAGGGGCCCAGCACCAGCCCGTTTTCACCTGCACGCCCTCACGGGGGTCACCAAGCTCTCCAGTACCACTCACTGAGATGCCAGAGGTGACCAATGGCCCATAGCTATTGAAAGTGGATGATGAGGGCACTGAGGTTGGTCATGCCACTCACTTTACTGTGTATATGCATGAATTTTTCCAAAAGGAAAAACTGATATATAAACAAATGGTACCAGCGGGGAACACCCAAGATATTCAAACACCAACTGAACAAATCACCATGGATGTCAAAAATGCATCCCACACATACCACATCCCAAATGGAGCTTGATCCTTCACTCTCCCAGTCTTCCCCCAGGCCCCAATTCTGTGCATCTCAGTGAGAAACCACCATGTTCCAGCCAATCAGGCCAAGAGCCCTGCAGGCTGGCTTTATTCTCTCTTAACCTCCTCCAACACATCCGGCTTGTCAGCAAATCCTCCAAAATCTGCCCTGACACACCCAGAGACTCCCAAGAGCCTCCTGCCTCTCTCTGGTACCAACCACCCTTAGGTGACACCCCTATAGGAGACACCACCACCCTCAGGTGGTGGACCAACCATCGCTCTAACTCCAGTATCACCCCCTCCTTACACTTCCAAGGGCTGCCATCCCCACACTCAGGCCTCTCTGCCAAGGCTTAGAGGAGCCCGCGCTGCACCCCCCTCCCCAAAACAAAGAACAAAGGTGGCATAGTCCTCTACTAAGCACACTCTCTGTCTAGTACTCCCCACTCTGAACTATGGAATCTACTTTGTGTCCTCTCTACTGTCCCTTGTCTGCACCCAGTGTCAGCTCCAGGAGAGTAGGGCCCAGGCTATATCCCCAGCAACTCCAACAGCACCCAGCAATCAGGGGCCTCTTCACAAACACTGCATACTGATCCCCAAATCATCTACTGAACTGTACTCTGCCAGGCCATCAGCAACTGTATGGAGGGACATGATTCCATTCCTGAAGACCCCCAAGGCTGATGAACTGCTGGGTTTTGAGGACGTATCTCGTTCTTTGGCAGGCACCAGGAAAAAAAATTCTCTCTGATCCAGAAGGAATCTATCTCTTCTTCCAGTAACCAGGCCCCATAGCGCAGAAATCCCATTACTTGGGCTCCCAGGAGCTCAGAGCCAGATCTACAGCCCTTCCTGGTCAGTGGGCAACACCCAAGATCAAGAACAAAGGCTCTACAGTCTCAGTGTCTAGCCTGGAGTCCTAGCTTTGCGTCTCTCTCCTCTGTAACCTTGGGCAAGTGCTGACCTCTCTGTGCCTCAGTTTACTCATCCATAAGTGGTGATGAAGGAATAATAGTAATTAGCAGCTGTAATGTTTCCTTAGCGCTGATAATGGCTATGGTGGTAATTACTATTAACGAGGACCCACCGTCTCTCATGTGCCAGGCAATCTCCTAAGCACCACATACATCTCGTCTGATGCTCACATCACTCTCATCTTTACCTCTCTTTAAAAGGCCCTGCAGCCCTGAGGGGTGGTGTTGCAGACCCAGGCCCATGGCGCCTGCAAAGCCAGTCTGTGGGAATCAGATGACCGAAGGTACACGTGCTGGGCATCTCCCACAGGAGGAGAAGACAAGAGGAAGAGAGTGAGGTCAGGATGTCCACCTGCTGCCTCCTCCCCTGCAGAGCCCTCACTGGAAGGCAGTGGCTCCTTCTCCTTGCCCTGCAGGCATAAGTAGGAATGCACCCCCATGTCCAGCTGAGCAGGTGGAGAGTGTGGCTCAGTGCTGGGCACACGGGCTGATGCAGAGCCTATCACCTTTTGACTATTACTGCTTTTTCTGACTTTTCCTGCATTTATCTCCCTGTCTCTGCCTTACCTCAGCCCCACTGTGGTTTTAGATGGCAGATCCCTCAGGAGTCCTGGGGAACACGCACAAATAAAGGCTAGCGGTGTACCTCTTTCTGCAGCGGAACTTCTGCACTGGGGTTAGCACGGCCACGCCCAGCCGCTTCATGACCTGGCGGTAGTGAATGTCGTTCCAGAGCTGTACCAGCTCCTGGCTGCCTCCAGGCACCTGGCAACCCTGCCGAGAAAAGCCTACTGAGACCTGGCCGCCCTCACCCATCCTGGAGCACTGCCCTCCAACCCGACCTGACCCTCGGGAAGAGCTGCTGGCTGAGGGGCGGGGCAAGGTCCCATCAGCCCTTCAGCCCTCCCATAAAGCAGCTCTCAGTCACTCCTTACAGGTGAGGAGCAGGAGTCAAGAGGAAGGCAAACGACAGGCCTGGGGCCACAGAACATATGAGAGGCAGACTCACAGAGCTACATGGTTGGATTTGAGGGTCCAAGGTTTGACCCATATCTTGCGTGAAAGACCTTTCTCTCCCACCCAGCAGGGCTGCTCCCTCGCATGCTCAGTGAGTGCATTTTGAGCCAAGAGGGATGAAGTGGTTCTGGTCTGTGCCCCACCAAGCTCACCAAGCCAGTGCGACCTGTTCACACAACCAGACTCCGGAGATGGCCAAGGATGCCTGGTGCTGGCCTCCCGACACAGCCCAATGGTCTGTGTGGGGTTCCCGCATTTAACTCCAATGTTCTCAGGATCATCTCAGCAAGGGAGGTACCAACAATCATTCAGCCTTCCCTCCACAGTATCAGAAAAAGCCCATTTTGCGAGGCTGTGACTTCCAGTCTGCTGCCAGGATGCAGCCATCAGCCTTGGGCACAGTTGTCAGGGAACCCTGCCACCTGCAGGATGTAGTCCTGGGCAAGAAATGCCCATTCTTGGTGTGCTGTCCCCGTCATATCTCTCAGGTCTCCCCTACACGTCAGCTCCTCAGAGACATTTATGGACCGTCCAGACTGAGTTTATAATCCCTCTCCTGGGAGTTTTCCATCACTGATGTCATTCACACATTTCATCACCGAGCGCCTCAACAGAGTTATTACAACTCCGTGTTTTCCCTTGTTTGTTTACTTTGACGGATTTGAAAAACTGAGCCCCTCTGACTCACAGGTGTTACATTAGGTGTCGTGGATCCTGTCACAAGCACAACTGAGGCGGCCGCTCCCTCAGGGGGCCTGCAGTGCAGCGACAGGAGGCAGACAGAACGGAGGCCTGAGGGAGGAGCCAGAGGGTGAACAAGACTCTACACTGGAGAATAAAGGGGGCACTGCCTAGACAGGGTGACATTTACAGCAGAAACCAGAAAGGAAGAAAGGCACCAGCCACACAGAGGGCCCGGCTCCAGCCTCTGGCAGAGGGAGCAACACATGCTGAGCTCCTGAGACGAGGGAAGATGTCGGGAGTTGTATGAACAGCAAGGAAGCAGCATGGCGACTGTGAAGAAAGCTGGGGGAGAGTCTGACAGAGAGGCCGGAGAGCAGACAAGCTCAGATTGCGGGCTCAGGTGCACACCGTGGCCCATCTGCTGCCTGTGAACTCTCTGGCTGCTACATGAAGGACAAATCAAGGGGACAGGAGGGGACTACACAGCCTATGGGGAAGGGAGTGGAAATTGAAAGAACTGGAAAGAAAGGAGTATCTTGGGGCGCCTGGGTGGCTCAGTCGGTTAAGTGTCTGTCTTCGGCTCAGGTCATGATCCTGGGGTCCTGGGATTGAGCCCCACAGCAGGCTCCCTGCTCAGCGGGGAATCTGCTCCTCTCTCTCCCTCTGCTGGTGCCCCTGCTCATGCTCTCTCTCAAATAAATAAATAAAATCTTTAAAAATAAATAAATAAAATCTTTTAAAAAAACTGAGTATCTCGAAGGTAAACTCAGCAGCACGAATTATGCATGAACTGTATGATGGGGTGACAGAGGGAAAAACAGGCCCTCAAATCCCTTATTTGAAACCCTTTGAGCCAGACGTATTTTGGAGTTAAGAATTTCTCAGATTTTAGGAAGTAACACAGGCATATCCTGTGTAATATGCACCACCCCAGTAAAATCTGGAGCAGGCAGCATGCCGTAATCAAACATACCAGTATTTAGGTAGCAGGATGTACCACGGTCACATTAAATGGCTAAAGACCGTAAAGACCCCACATCGGTGCAGGTCACGTCCCATCAGTGCCAAATGCATCCAAGTAACACCAGGTGAGTGACAAAGATACTTCTGGTCTGCTCAGTCACAGACCTGCAGCTAAGGGCCTGAGGTTCTGGGTCTGTCTGACCGTCTTACCGACTGGGATCCCAACTCTCCAAGCGAGAAACACCGCTCAGTATGGATCTCATAAATGGAGAGTTCGGCCTCAGATTACTAAGGCAGTTAGGACTCTGTAAAGAGAGTGGACCCTTCTAGCTTGGTTTATAAAACGTCCCCCCAGGTTCTCGCCGACGTGGGGGCACTTCTGTGGTGTCTGGGACGGGGCTGTAGCTCTCTGCACGCCCCTCACAGACCAGTCCTACCTCCAGGACCCGGCAGGCAGCCTGATGCTGCTCCTGCTGGGCCAGCACCCGGGCACACACGAGGGCCACATCCGCGTTGTCCAGGAGGTGCAGGCGGAGCGGGCTGTCCAACACGGCGGTGACCAAGGGCCGCACCTGGGCTGGGTCATCCTGGAGGTCCCGGCACAGCCTGCCTGCAAGAGTCACCAGATCTGCCAAGGGTGGCCCAGTGCCCCCACTCTCCCTCAGCAGCTTCAGGAAGCTCTGCATCCCGCGTCGGGTTCAGGCCCTCTGCAAACGAGACAACAATCATGACAATGGCCAGCACTGCCCACAGGCTGACTGCACGTCCATCCACAACTCTGCAAGGCCCCTCTTGCCACAGGCATTTGTAACATGGTGGTAGGAGCTCACCGAGAAAAGGCAGAGGGCATCGATGCCTGCTACAATTTCCTGTTTTTAGTCCTCATTTGTGTACTAGGTGCTCTCACTGCAATGGTTCATCTCATTCCTGTGACCCTTTAGTCTGTGCCCCATCCACAGGCCCCACACTGGTCCTCCCATGTCTCCTCCTCTCTGTTTCCCCCACAGTCTTACACATACAAGGTAACTGTGCTGTGTTTCACTCCTTCTCTGGGCTCAGTCAGGGCAGGGACCCTGTGTTGGGGTCATTAGATTTCCCCAGCATCCGCCCCATGGATGCCCAGGCCTCTCAGAGCAGTAGGAGGTACCCTGAGCTAGGGGCTTGGCAGACATTGCTTACATTCCTACAAAGAGGAGCCATGGGACCGGCCAGAACAGGACTAACACCATCTGCTTTTGACTATTATGATTTTGAAAACAAACAAACAAACATATTTGAAAAACACAAAATTTTAAAGATTGCCCTAATCCCACACTTTAAAAAAAATATACAAAAGGATGAACATTTGCTGGGCCTCCCTGTGCCTGGTCCATCTACTCTGCACTGCCCCCCCCACACACACACACACATAGTGGTAAGCTATGGCAAGCTGGATTTGAAGCCTTTATGAATTTTTCTTTTTTCTTTTTTTTTTTTTTTTTATAAAAAGCTAACTATGTATACATACAGCAGTTTTTACCAAAAGAGAGATTGCTCATGCCATTACTCAATCTGGGCACTACCACAGGCATGTTCCCTAGACCATATGAATGGTCCTGCAGAGTACCCACGACAGAGTACCCATGACAGTAGGGGCCAGACTTGTTTCAACACCTGTCCACCCCCGAATATTCGGTAGCATGATAACCCTACTACCTTTGGTTCACAATTACTCTTACTTCTATAGAACAGACTCACGTAAGCGAGGTTCAAGGGTAGTGCTATATGGCATTGTGTTTTTAGTAGATGCTACCAAGCTGCTTTCCACAAAGGTGGTAAGAATCTGCGTGCCCGGAACTGCAGAAGGCAGGCCTGTGCGCACTCCCTGGCGGAGGGTCTGGCCTCAATTTCTAGGTCTTTCCACCCTGCACTGCCTCTCAGGTCCTTCTCAGCTCATGGGGCCGTCCACCAGGGGGAAGCGCTCCCGTCTACGCCGCTGCTTCTGAGCTTTAGTGCCGTTCGCTAGATCCTAACTTAGGGCCCAGCGTTTCTCCCCATCGCATTGGGCAGGAGGCCGCTGATCCCGCGTCCCTCCAGGGAGCCGAGGCTCCAAGGCTTCGGTGGGGGCGGGAGGGGGAGGGCTCCTCGCGAGACCCCGGGTTCTTCCAGCGCAGACCCCCCCCCCCCCCCCCCCCCCCCCGGCTCTAGGAAGAGAGGCTAGGCAGGAGTCTAAGGGCCAAGCTCCTGTAGACGGAACCTCGGAGTTCAAGAACGAAGTGACCTCTTGGTGGGGTACCCAGGACACGGAGGGGCCCCGGCCCCGGGCAGGGTGGAGGGGCCCCGACCACCGGGCAGGGATGGAGGGGACCTGGGGGAGCGTGGCTCTGCTGGGCTCCCTGACCCGGGCACCCCCTGCCTGGCTTGACCCGCCCCCCACTCCTGTACCTTTCGGGGCGCGCTGCTCCCCGGCAAAGCCGAGATTCCTGCCCAGCGGCACCCGCCCCGCCCCGCCAGCTCACTGCGCCCCACTTCCGCGCTCGCTGCACGTGCTCTGCCCACACCTCCGGGGAGGAGGCGCTGGGCGCGGAAGGCGCGGTCGCTACAAAGTATCGAGGCTGCGGCCAATCGGGCGAGGGCTCCGCCCGACAACCTGGGCCTCTGGGCCTGCGCCCCGGCGTACCCCTGCGCGGAGGAGGTCCGTCTGGGTTCGCGCGGGTTCTGGGGCGGCCGAGAAGTTCTGGGGGGTCCGTGGGGGCTCTGGAGTAACCGGGAGTTTCTGGGGGTTTGTAGGCGCAGTCGAGCCTGGCTCTGCGCGTCCTCAGACCCAGGAAGGGAGTGGGGCCAGGGCCTGGGGGGTCGTGGCTGTGGAGAGAGTCTGGTTGGCAGTGGAGGAGAAAGCACCACGATCCTTGAGCCCGCGGAGGCAGGAGAAAGCTGTGACCTTTGACTGACCCCATGCCACCAGCCTGGGTGCACAGCGGAGCCAAAGCCCAGCTGAGGTTGCAGTTCCTGGGCGGACGTCCCCCTCCAGCGCTGAGATCCGCACCCCCACCCTGGCCCCCGTGGGAGGAGGGCGCCTTTCAAATCCAGAACCGCCCCCTCCCAGGAGACGTCGGAACAGAGGCCCCCGCAGAGGGCGCAGGGTCTGCGGTGCAGGTGCATGCCCCCCACCCCCACCCCGGCAGCGGCCACCTGGGACAGCTCGGGCCGACCTCCACGCGATCCTGAGCGCGTGTTCAACTCAGAGATCTTCCGACCTAGGATGGCCCCGAGGCAGGTCCCAGATTCTCACAGACCTGCGTCAAAAGATGGATGGAAATCACTAAACTGCTCACGTCCTGGATTGGACAAGGTCTAGCCTCTGCCCAGGTGGTCTTTAAGCTGTGGGTTCTCTCACACAAGTAAACTCCAGAAATGAGGGACCAGGACGACTTCGAGTTGGTTTTTACAGGTGGTCAAGGTCTTACTGGAAAGATTCTCTGACGCCAAAGCTTATATATATAAGCTTATGTAAAAGACATCAGCAGAAAGATCAACATTTCAGCCTAAGTGCAAATCTGGAAACAATCCAAGCATCTGGTGAAAGATTTGCTAAATAAATCACACTTCACAAAGAGGACGGGCTCCTGGAAGGTTATTAGTAATTATGCTTTGGAAGAATGCTGACTTGACTGTGATCGTGATACATTGTACAATAAAAATGGTGTGTAACAAGACAGTTTGAGTGATTTGAGCCTATTCGAAAAGTACAAACGTAAAGTGATATATGCCACATTGTTAAACCCTGGTTGAACCTAGGTGATAGAATTATTTTACTTCATAACTTTCATTGGGCATTTTAATTTTCTTCTTTTTGCCTACCCATGTTTTCTACTTTTTATAAAAAGAGGATTCTGTCTTTAGGGTTGTTTTCAAGGAGTGGAAAGAGAAAACAACAGGGTTGTAGGAAGCAGTCTTGAATGACCAAGTACAGATGACCCTTGACCAACATGGGTTAGAACTAATGGGGTCCGTGGCTCCTGGGTGGCTCCGTCCGTTAAGCGTCTGCCTTCGCTCAGGTCATGAGCAGGGAGCTGAGCAAGCAGCCTGCTTCCCCGTCTCCCTCTGCCTGCAGCTTCCCCTGCTTCTGTGTTCTCTCATTGTCAAACGAATAAATAAAATTATTAAAAAAAAATAAAAGAAAAGAACTACACGGATCCCCCATACCTGGATTTTTATTTTTATTTTTTTTTTAAAGATTTATTTATTTGACAGAGAGAGACACAGCGAGAGACACAGCAAGAGAGGGAACACAAACAGGGGGAGTGGGAGAGGGAGAAGCAGGCTTACCACTGAGCAAGGAGCCTGATGTGGGGCTCGATCCCAGGATCCTGGGATCATGACCTGAGCTGAAGGCAGACGCTTAACGACTGAGCCACCCAGGCGCCCCTATACCTGGATTTTTAAAAAATAAACACAGTACCTTAAATCCTTATGATTTTAATAACATTTCCTTTTCTGTACCTTAACTTATTGTAAGAGTACAATATAAAATACATGTCACATATAAATTATGTTAATTAACTATGTTATCACTGAGGCTTCTGGTCAACAGTAGCCTGTTAGTAGTTAAGATTTTGGGGAGTCAAAAGTTATACATGGATTTTGAACTGCACAGGGTTGGCGTCCCTAACTCCTGCGTGTTCAAGAGTCACCTGTATAGTGAGGCTCAGGGGAAACGAAAGATTTGCTGCAGCACACCCTCCCGTTTACAGTGAAATCTTTCTGTTAATGCCGTCATAGGCTCTTTGTCTAGGACACACTAGATGCTCAATCAAAATATTCCTGATTGCTCTCCAGTGAATTGAAAAACTCAGTGGAACCTAAAATGTTAAAATATCTATGTTATTAAATTCAAATGTAATTCAACAAATTATATGATCCTAATTCACTAATATATCAGTTGATTTTTTTTCGGTTGCCATTTACTGAACACTCACTATGTCCCAAGTAAGATGTTATTATTTGAGGCTCCTACCCCACACCTGAGCTAAGATTATGTTTCCTTGTTACTGATAAAGAAATAGGTCCAGTGAATTTTAAAACACTTTCCAGAGGTCCTCTGGCTTTTTACCTGTCAAACCAGGAAGCCTACATTCTTAACTTCAGCACGTAACTATTTCTATGTTTTCTAAATCAGGACAAACTCTTCATAAGCTTCACTTTGAATAGAGGCTTGATCTTCCAACAAAATGTAATTGACCCGTGCTCACTGTAAATAAGGGCTTCTCTCCTGTTCTTCCATGCTTTCGAATGTGGATGCAATCATCAGCACATAATACATTCTAAAGCACACTTACCTATTTCCAGATTTTGTTCTCTCCAGGACCAAGACTACCTGGGGTGGACAGTTCAGTTACTTGACAACTATATGACCTTGGCCAAATTATTGATTCTCTCTGTACCTTCTTTCATCTTTGGTAATATGGGTATAAAAATAGAACCCTTCATGGGATTGAGATAGTCAATACTCAAAAGGGGTCCAAAGGACTGGTCTCCAACAGCTACAAAATGCCCTTATATGCAAACAGACATGCAACAAATCTGACAAATCTCCCAAGAGGTTCTTACCCTGGGGCCATCAAGAACGGTTCATGGGGCAGTGAGAATGGACATGAATTCCCACAGAGGAACCCATGGTGATGAAGGTAATTCCCTGGAAGGAAGAGAGGTTCAGGGTGAAACAGAGATTCTTAGGAGGCTGATCTAGATTGTCTCCCAGCCTTCTGTGGATCAGGGATTTAAAAAATGTATTCAACTAATAGGGGAAAAATATAAGAATCATCAGAAGTTTTTGCCTCCAAAGTTTCTTTCTTTTTAGTAATCTCTATACCCAATGTGGGGCTCAAAACCATGACCCCAAGATCAAGAGTCACATGTTCCTCCAACTGAGCTGGTGAGGCGCCCCCACCAGGTTTTTCTAAAAAGTAAATGTAATACGAAAGAATCTACCTTACCAGATTTTAAATGTGTTAAAAATAGTGTACAAATTAGTTTTTGATGTCCTCCCAAAGGACATTAGAAATGGCTCTCGTTTTTGCTGTGACAGAAGCTGTTCAGACTAACAGCCCTGCTAGAGGGCCCCCACCACCACCATGGCATGCCTCCATGCTTGTTTTCTCTAGTGTCCAGCTTCCCCATGTTAGGGCAATGACCCAGCAAGTGGGGAGCCCACACTCCCTACAGTCTAGATCTATTAAGGTTCAGGCTGTGTTACAGAGTACTTTATCTTCCAAATAAGGCCAGGACTAGGGTGAGGCAAGTGAAGCATAAACAAACTCCATAATCAAGATAAACAATATTTTAATGCAGTATTTTAAAAAATATAACTTAACGCCAAAGAATCCACAATGAACAAATAACAAAATTGTTTGAAAAGACGAGATGAGTATTACTCAGTTTCCCTTGTGCCTCAGGCTCTGAGGTGGCTAGGCAGGGGTGCTCCGCTCAAACGAGGCCCCTTCCCCTGTGCCTCTGGGGGTAGGTCAGGTGGAGCGGGGATCAGGGACTGAGTGCCAGTACTAGTTACTGAGCAGACAGCACATTCCTAATGGTCTGTAAGGTGGGTATTTTATTGTGGTGTAGAATTCTATGGTTTTGGTGTATCACAAGTTGTTTATCCATTCAACTGTTGGAACTTTTAACTGTTGGCAGTTCATACATTATCAGTAAAAATGCCATGAATATTCTTGTGACATTTTAGAGTGAACACAAGCACTCACTTCTTTTGAGTATACAGCTAGGAGAGGAAAAGCAGAGTTATAGTCATATGTTTAGTTTTCGAAGCTGCCAGCTTCCACAACTGTGTGAACTACCTCCTTGCCTCACTTAGAGCTTGACGGCTTCCTGGGTTGGTGAGGTCTCTTTGCTTTCCAATTCTTATGATTTCCAAGCTCCCAGAGATGTTTCAGTGCTACTTCTAGTCTCTGGCTCCTCTGAGGATAGCCCTCTGGGAGGGCTTATAATGCCTTGGAGTCTCTCAGTTCTCCTGACCCTTCTCCCATCTTTTGTAATAGAAAGATCTGAGTGCCTGGGGATGGTTCTCTTATATGGGGGGGGCGGGGGGGGCGGGGGGGAGCAGGGCAGGAAGGGATAGTGTGTTCTCAGTTCTCTACCCCTCCCTCAGCCTAAAAGTCCAGATTGCTTCTAAAGGATTTCCCTCAACTGTTGCCCTGTCCACCTTCCTGCCTTCAGGTAGTATCCGCCTTGCACTTAGAGGACCTGGCATCTCGATGGGATTTTTTAAAGCTTTCTCTACCAAGGGTTCCATGAAGACCCATGGCGAAGAGTTGGCTGCACACTCCTTCACGGTGGGGGCTTTGGGATTCTAATGTGTCACCCCAGTCCATAGGCAACCACCTACTTGTCTCACCCCCATATGCCATGCCAGCCCTCTCCTCTTCCTGCATTTCACCAAGGGTAAGAGCAGCAACTCTCTTTTCTTATATAAAGTGTTCCCTACTTTTCACTGCTATGTTCACTTGGGCTTGGGTTCTCAGTTTTCTAAGATGCTCTATGTAGGTTATCCAGTTTAACCAGAAGCAAAACACAACGAATGTTGAAAATATATATCCAGTACAAGTCCTACTCTAATTGCAATTCTGAATATTTGCCTGAAACTTATTTTAGCTTTCCTAAAGAGACAACCTCATCTCCAAACAATGGAACTTTTTTCCTGCCCTCACCCTCAATTCCTTACTTTGTTTTCACACATTGGCTAGAATTGTCATACACTGTTCAATAAAAGTGATGAGCATCTGTATACTTTTCTTAATATAAAGGAATATATATCTACCAATAAGTGTGACATTTGTCAGTTTTTGGAACATACTCTTTGCAAAGGTAAAGGACTTATTTTCCATTCCTAATATAATAATATTTAAAAATAATCTATGGGTATTAAATTCCATCAAATGTTTTATCTACACACATTGAGATAATCATACGGCCATTCTTTTATCTGGTAGTGTGGTTAATTTTATGAAAAGATTTTCTATTATTAAATCTCCCAACATCATAATGTATTTTTATAGGGTCACATTCCACTGCATATAACAGAACCAACTCTCTTCCCACCCAAAAAAGAAAAGGTGGCTTAAACAAGACAGTTCATTTCCCCTTATGTAGAAGATACTCAGATGGTAGTGGTGTGGGGCTGGTATACCAGATAGCCCTGCAGCAGACGGCTTCTGTCTTCCAGATGCATCCAGGCTCTGTAGTGGTTGCTCAATCTCCAAGCACTATGTGTGCTGTGTATTAAAGTGAGGAATGATTACAGGACACTGAGGGGCTTTCTTCACCTGTTTTCTTGACAACCTTCCCATTAGACAGTGTCAGCAACCTCTATCTCATTACTCAGAATTTAGCAGCAAGATCATACTTTGCTACAAAGATAGTGCAGAAATGTGGCTTTTAAGGCTGGGCCACTGGCATTATGAAAAGTACAGTGATTCCACTGGTAATGAAGGGATACTGGACTCACGACTAGTGGTCTGCTACACTTAATATTGTCATGACTTAAACAAAAAAACCCTCCACATTATTAGCATTTATTAATGCTATATTAACATTTAGTTTATTTTCAACTATGTTCATAAATATGAACTGCAAGTCATTTATCCCCCACATGTCGATTTTGGGGAAAAACTGTAAAATGCTGGATTATCATTCCTTGAATTTTCCTGAGAATTATCAACTATTACTAAAAGTCTCTGGAACTTCTTTCTGTTCTGGGGCTGGGGCAGGGTTAGAAGGACTAGGTAGATTTTCAAGCCAGAGATTCAAATTTTTACTTTTCCTTTTTGTTTACTAGTTGTAGATCTATTCATTCTGTTAAATTTCATTTATCTGGTAAACTTTCTTTTTCCTTTCTTTTTTTTTTTTTAAGATTTTATTCTTAAGCAATCTCTACACCCAACATGGGGCTTGAACTCACAAACCTGAGATCAAGAGTTGCACACTCCACTGACTGAGCCAGCCAAGAGCCCTAAATTTTCTTTTTCATTTAAGGTTAAGACCTTAATGTTAACATTAGCCTTTCCCACAGTGTTTGATTTCTATCTTCAACATTATGTCAACATTTCTGGCTTCTACTGGGTAATGTTGCATGTGGATTTGCCTCACACAATACAGAAACCTTTAAAATCTAATTGATACAGGGTAATAGTACGCAAATCTAGACTTTCTCTTAGGTGTTCATTCTTTATTATGTGTGAATCTTCCTCAGAACATGTATGACAAAACACATATTCATATTTTCCAGATCTGGGGGACATACTTTACAAATATCTGGCATTCCTTCTTTATGCAAGCTTTCTTTTCCCTTCTGTGAACCATCCTTCTTCACCCCACATATCTTTAGATTGGATCTTACATAATGAGCTGAACACAATAAGGACCAGGCATTCAAAAATCATTAAATACCTCCTTCAAAGAAAAAACAGTTTCTTTGGGTAAAAGATGGGATTCCCCCCCCGAAGTAAAGAGTAGAAAGTGGAGGGTGTTTCAGAAATATCTGCAGTTTGGAATAGTCATATTCCTCCAACACAACCCTAAAGGCCATGGTCCCAACTCTTTTCAGGTAAATGCTCTTTCATGTAAGGAAACTGGTGAAGAAAACAGACTTGGTGAGAAGGCAAGTAGCACAATGACTTTTTACCATCCTGACTCTACAGCTATACATACAGGCATTACCTTGGAGATACTGCAGGTCCATTCCACAGCACCACGATGAAGCAAATGTAGCAATAAACCGAGTCAAATGAATTTCTTTTGGCTTCTCAATGCATACAAAAGCTATAAAACAGTTATGTTTACACTACACTGTAGTCTATTAAGTGTGCAAAAGCATTATGTCTAAAAAAAAGCAATGTACACACCTTAATTAAGAATATTGCTAAAACATGCTGAGCTTTCAGCAAATCATAATCTGTGATCACAGATCAACATAAGAAGTAATGAAAGGTGAGAAATATTGCCAGAATTACTAAAATGTGACACAGAGACATGAAGTAACAAATGCTGTTGGAAAAATGGAGCCAACACATTAACTCAATGCAGGGTTGCCACAAGCCTTCACTTTGGGGGGGGGGCGGGGGGAAGCATTACCTGCAAAGCACAATAAAATGACATGTGCCTGTACACACATCGGCAGCATCACTTACACGTACCCCTTAAACACGTACCAGGTAACTCAAATAAAAAGACAAGAGCACTAGAATTGTAGAGTGACAGTAACTAAATCTATCCTGGGTAGTCTATATAGAAGGAACTAATTAATAACTGCAGGAAAATGTTACCAGAAAACAAAAGCTCAGTTTGCTTTTTGGTACTTCAGGAGTCCATTAGAAATCTGATATCTGGAATAAATATCTCAGCCTACTTTGATGATCATGCTGACTCCTTGGCAGGGCACCACGAATGATGATCCCATCATGACCACTGAGAGATTATCTTAATGAAAATCAAGATGTTCCAACTGGTGAGGACAGAACACATTCCAGCTTCACAAGCACATCGATTGTGCACTATACCCATGTATATAACCAAAGAGGTAGTTGCCAGGCCCACTTACAAAGGGTATGAAATAGTAGAAAAGGTCTGTAGTATTGAAATGTATTTTTAATAAATCATATTATTCTAGTAACAAGTTGTATTTGTTAAAAACGATGTTGCTAAGTACAAGTCCCTGGGCAATGGCATGTATCTATCTAACTTACCTCTCATATGTGACATTCACAAGTAAAATGCCAAACTACACAAAACTCATATAGTACAAAGGAAGATAACATCTAAATATCCCTGTACGTCTTACGATGTATTTCTGGTTATCCTGATTGCATTTACTTACACAGTAAAAAGAAAAATCTTTATATTCTATTTTGGACATGCCTATCATTTATAGTTGAGTGGTTTTCTCCAACCCTTTCCTAACAATTTGGAACATCTGGGACACAATTTCCCTCACAATACTTTGTAAAGGAAATTATTTTCCAAATTAATCAAAATAACAGTGAGGGGAACCTTTCTACCGAGCATTCTGTTACTCCATCTGACATAGTCATAGCTCTTCATTCACATATTATTAATTTTTTAATGGAAGTTTGTCTTTCCTAGATCAAGAATTTCCCTAATTTATAGTTTCTCCAAGGTATGAGCTTCTGATACCTAAAGTATGTGTAATTTTGATAATTCTGCCATTCACTGGCTTTCCATTTTCTCATTAAAATCCTGTTAAGAAAATCCTACTGTTTAATATGAATTTCAAAGCAGTGTGTTCTATATTCACTTGCTTTATGAAACTTCCTCTTTGCAAATTTTATCACAGTAAAAAAATAACTTTCCAACATTCACTTCACTGATATGGTTCCTTACCTGTACAAACTTTAAAAAAGGTATGACTTGATGCTGAAAACTTTCACAGGGTTCACTAAATTCATAATTTTCCTGTGTGCATTTACTGGGGGCGGGGGAGGGGGTATGTGTAAAAAGCAGCTTTCTGTGGGTGACCCTGCACATGCTGTGCATTTATAGGTTTCTATTCAGTATTAGTTATCTGGTGTACAATGAGATGATCTCATTTATAGAGTTTCTCTTCTATAAGAATTTGCCGGTATTTCCTATGAATTGACTTTTGGAAGAAAGTTTCTTACATTTAATTCATCAAGACGTTTTTCATCTGCATGAGTTCTCTGATGCATAATGAGCTGTGACTTCCAACAAAAGGCTTTCCCACATTCAGTGCACTTACAGGGTTTCTCTCCTGTGTGAGTCCTCTGATGTGCACTGAGGATTGATTTCTGAGAGAAGGTTTTTCCACATTCATTGCATCCATAGGGTTTCTCCCCTGAATGAGTTCTCTGATGTACAATGAGCTGAGATTTTCTAATGAAAGCTTTCTCACATTCACTGCATTCATAGGGTTTCTCTCTTGTGTGCATTCTCTGATGTACAATGAGCCGTAATTTTCCACTGAAGGATTTCTCACATTGACTACATTTATAAGGGCTTTCCCCTGCATGAGTTCGCTCATGTACAATGAGTAGTGACTTCCAAATGAAGGCCTTCCCACATTTGTTACATTCATATGGTTTCTCTCCTGAATGAGTTCTCATGTGTATAATGAGATAGGACTTGCTACTAAAGGCTTTCCCACAGTCACTGCATCCATAAGGTTTTTCTCCAGCATGAGTTCTCTGATGAGAAATGAGCTGATCTTTCCTATTAAAGGCTTTTCCACACTCGCTGCATTCATAGGGATTTTCTCCTGTGTGAATTCTCTGATGTACAATGAGTTGTGAATTGAAACTGAAGGATTTCCCGCATTCATTGCATTCATGTGGTTTCTCTCCTGTGTGAGTTCTCATATGTATAATGAGGTATGACTTGCTCCTGAAGGCTTTTCCACATTCACTGCATCCATAGGGCTTCACTCCGGTGTGACTTCTCTGATGCACAATGAGCTGTGACTTCAAACTAAAGGCTTTTCCACATTGATTACAGCCATAGGGTTTTACCCCAGTGTGAGCTCCCTGATGTACAATGAGCTGCGACTTGAAAGTAAAGGCTTTTCCACA
>NW_022589993.1:0-10865 GCF_004348235.1 Phoca vitulina
GGCTTAAAGACAACCACCTAACTGGAAAGAAAAAAGTGGCAAAGAATCCGGGCTTCAGCTAAAATACCCGCTCCTGAAGGTGGAAGCAGTATGTTGTGTGCGTGCGTGAGAGCACTGCAAGGGAGTCCAAAGCTTTTTGAGAGTGAGACTCAGGCCGCAGCAAAAGGCAGGACACGACTCTCCAAGTGTTTCATCAAGCTAGCCCTGCAGCCCCTCTTTTGCATGAAGCCTAAGAGCTGGCGTTTTAACTCGAAGAAACAACAGTGTGGAGGAACCGTGCTTTAGCTATTTCGACCTCTCTGAAGGAGGAAGCAGGTTAGGGTGTTTTGTGAAAGAGAGCCTGGGGACGGTTTCCATTTCATGAAATCGGGGGAGAGACAGGCCGGTACAGAAGGCAGCTCTCAACTCACATCATGGTTATGGGGCGAGTACCGTTGCCCCGTGTGTGTGTGCAGGCTTAAAGACAACCACCTAACTGGAAAGAAAAAAGTGGCAAAGAATTCGTGCTTCAGCTAAAATACCCGCTCCTGAATGTGGAAGCAGTATGTTGTGTGCCTGCTTGAGAGCACTGCAAGGGACTCCAAAGCTTTTTGCAAGTGAGGCTCAGGCCCCAGCCAAACGCAGGGCACGACTCTCCATGTGTTTCATCAAGCTAGTACTGCAGCCCCACTTTTGCATGAAGTCTAAGAGCTGGCGTTTTAACTCGAAGAAACAACAGTGTAGAGAAACTGTGCTTTAGCTACCTTCGACCTCTCTGAAGGAGGAAGCACGTTAGGGTGTATTGTGGAAGAGAGCCTGGGGACGATTTCCATATGATGAAATCGGGGGAGAGACAGGCCGGTACAGGAGGCAACTCTCAACTCACAGCATGGTTATGGGGCTAGTACGGTTGCCCGTGTGTGTGTGCAGGCTTAAAGACAACCACCTACCTGAAGAAAAAAGTGGTAAAGAATCCGTGCTTCAGATAAAATACTCACTCCTGAAGGTGGAAGCAGTATGTTGTGTGCGTGCGTGAGAGCACTGCAAGGCAGTCCAAAGCTTTTTGCGAGTGAGACTCAGTCCCCAGCAAAAGGCAGGGCACGACTCCCCATGTGTTTCATCAACCTAGCACTTCAGCCCCACTTTTGCATGAAGTCTAATAGCTAGCATTTTAACTCGAAGAAACAACAGTGTAGAGAAACGGTGATTTTGCTACCTTCGAACTCTCTGAAGGAGGAAGCAGGTTAGGGTGTATTGTGGAAGAGAGCCTGGGGACGGTTTCCATTTCATGAAAACAGGGGAGAGACAGGCCGGGACAAAAGGCAGCTCTCAACTCACATGATGGTTATGGGGCTAGTACCGTTGCCCCATGTGTGCGTGCAGTCTAAAAGACAACCACCTAACTGGAAAGAAAAAAGTCGCAGAGAATCCGTGCTTCAGCTCAACTACCCGCTCCTGAAGGTGGAAGCAGTATGTTGTGTGCATGCGTGAGAGCACTGCAAGGGAGTCCAAAGCTTTTTGCGAGTGAGACTCAGGCCCCAGCAAAAGGCAGGAGAGGACTCTCCAAGTGTTTCATCAAGCTAGCCCTGCAGCCCTACTTTTGCATGAAGTCTAAGAGTTGGCGTTTTAACTCGAAGAAACAACAATGTAGAGAAACCGTGCTTTAGCTACCTTCGTCCTCACTGAAGGAGGAAGCAGGTTAGGGTGTTTCTTGAAAGAGAGCCTGGGGACGGTTTCCATTTCATGAAATCGGGGGAGAAACAGGCCGGTACAGAAGGCAGCTCTCAACTCACATGATGGTTATGGGGCTACTACCGTTGCCACGTGTGTGCGTGCAGGCTAAAAGACAACCACCTAACTGGAAAGAAGTACTTGGCAGAGAATCCGTGCTTCAGCTAAAATGCCCACTCCTAAGGTGGAAGCAGTATGATGTATCAGTGCATGAGAGCACGGCAAGGGAGTCCAAAGCTCTTTGCGAGTGAGGCTGAGGCCCCAGCAAAAGGCAGGGCACGACTCTCCATGTGTTTCATCAAGCTAGCACTGCAGCCCCACTTTTGCATGAAGTCTAATTGCTGGCGTTTTACCTCGAAAAAACAACAGTGTAGAGAAACGGTGCTTTAGCTACCTTCGACCTCTCTGAAGCAGGAAGCAGGTTAGGGTGTATTGTGGAAGAGAGCCTGGGGACAGTTTCCATTTTTTGAAATCGGGGGAGAGACAGGCCGGTACCGAAGGCAGCTCTCAACTCACATCAGGATTATGGGGCTAGTACCGTTGCCCCTTGTGTGCGTGCCGGCTTAAAGACAAGCCCCTAACTGGAAAGAAAAAAGTGGCAGAGAATCCGTGCTTTAGCTAAAATACCCGCTCCTGAACGTGGAAGCAGTATGTTGTGTGCGTGCGTGAGAGCACTGCAAGGGAGTCCAAAGCTTTTTGCGAGTGAGACTCAGGCCGCAGCAAAAGGCAGGACACGACTCTCCATGTGTTTCGTCAAGCTAGCACTGCAGCCCCACTTTTGCATGAAGTCTAAGAGCTGGCGTTTTAACTCGAAGAAACAACAGTGTGGAGAAACCGTGCTTTAGCTAGTTCGACCTCTCTGAAGGAGGAAGCAGGTTAGGGTGTTTTGTGAAAGAGAGCCTGGGGACGGTTTCCATTTCATGAAATCGGGGGAGAGACAGGCCGGTACATAAGGCAGCTCTCAACTCACATCATGGTTATGGGGCTAGTACCGTCGCCCCGTGTGTGTCTGCAGGCTTAAAGACAAGCACCTAACTGGAAAGAATAAAGTGGCAGAGAATCCGTGCTTCAGCTAAAATACCCGCTCCTGAACGTGGAAACAGTATGTTGTGCCTGCTTGAGAGCACTGCAAGGGACTCCAAAGCTTTTTGCCAGTGAGGCTCAGGTCGCAGCAAAGCAGGGCACGACTCCCCATGTGTTTCATCAAGCTAACACTTCAGCCCCACTTTTGCATGAAGTCGAATAGCTAGCATTTTAACTCGAAGAAACAACAGTGTAGAGAAACAGCGATTTTGCTACCTTCGAACTCTCTGAAGGAGGCAGAAGGTTAGGGTGTATTGTGGAAGAGAGCCTGGGGACGGTTTCCATTTCATGAAATCGGGGGAGAGACAGGCCGGTACAGAAGGCAGCTCTCAACTCACATGATGGTTATGGGGCTAGTACCGTTGCCCCGTGTGTGCGTTCAGGCTAAAAGACAACCACCTAACTGGAAAGAAAAAAGTGGCAAGGAATCCTTGCTTCAGCTAAAATATCCGCTCCTGAAGGTGGAAGCAGTATGTTGTGTGCGTGCGTGAGAGCACTGCAAGGGAGTCCAAAGCTTTTTGCGAGTGAGACTCAGGCCCCAGCAAAAGGCAGGACAGGACTCTCCAAGTATTTCATCACGCTAGCACTGCAGCCCCACTTTTGCATGAAGTCTGAGTTGGCGTTTTAACTCGAAGAAACAACAGTGTAGAGACACCATGCTTTAGCTCCCTTCGACCTCTCTGAAGGAGGAAGCAGGTTAGGGTGTATTGTGGAAGAGAGCCTGGGGACGGTTTCCATTTCATGAAATCGGGGGAGAGACAGGCCGGTACAGAAGGCAGCTCTCAACTCACATCAGGGTTATGGGGCTAGTACCGTTGCCCCGTGTGTGCGTGTAGGCTTAAAGACAACCACCGAACTGGAAAGAAAAAAGTGGCAAAGAATACGTGCTTCAGCTAAAATACCCGCTCCTGAAGGTAGAAGCAGTATGTTGTGTGCGTGCGTGAGAGCACTGCAAGGGAGTCCAAAGATTTTTGCGAGTGAGACTCAGGCCGCAGCAAAAGGCAGGACACGACTCTCCATGTGTTTCGTCAAGCTAGCCCTGCAGCCCCACTTTTGCATGAAGTCTAAGAGCTGGCGTTTTAACTCGAAAAAGAACAGTGTGGAGAAACCGTGCTTTAGCTACCTTCGACCTCTCTGAAGGAGGAAGCAGGTTAGGGTGTATTGTGGAAGAGAGCCTGGGGACGGTTTCCATTTCATGAAAAAGGGGGAGAGACAGGCCGGTACAGAAGTCAGCTCTCAACTCACATCATGGTTATGGGGCGAGTAGCGTTGCCAAGTGTCTGTGTGCAGGCTTAAAGACAACCACCTAACTGGAAAGAAAAAAGTGGCAAAGACTCCGTGCTTCAGCTAAAATAATCGCTCCTGAAAGTGGAAGCAGTATGTTGTGTGCGTGCATGAGAGCACGGCAAGGGAGTCCAAAGCTTTTTGCGAGTGAGGCTCAGGCCCTAGCAAAAGGCAGGGCACGACACTCCATGTGTTTCATCAAGCTAGGACTGCAGCCCCACTTTTGCATGAAGTCTAATAGCTAGCGTTTTAACTCGAAGAAACAACAGTGTAGAGAAACCGTGCTTTAGCTACCTTCGACCTCTCTGAAGGAGGAAGCAGGTTAGGGTGTATTGTGGAAGAGAGCCTGGGGACCGTTTCCATTTCATGAAATCGGGGAGAGAGAGGCCGGTACAGAAGGCAGCTCTCAACTCACATCATGGTTATGGGGCGAGTACCGTTGCCCCGTGTGTGTGTGCAGGCTTAAAGACAACCACCTACCTGGAAAGAAAAAAGTGGCAAAGAATCCGTCCTTCAGCTAAAATACCCGCTCCTGAAGATGGACGCAGTATGTTTTGTGCGTGCATGAGAGCACGGCAAGGGAGTCCAAAGGTTTTTGCGAGTGAGGCTCAGGCCCCAGCAAAAGGCAGGGCACGACTCTCCATGTGTTTCATCAAGCTAGCACTGCAGCCCCACTTTTGCATGAAGTCTAATAGCTAGCATTCTAACTCGAAGAAACAACTGTGTAGAGAAACGGTCCTTTAGCTACCTTCGACCTCTCTGAAGGAGGAAGCCAGTTAGGGTGTATTGTGGAAGAGAGCCTGGGGACGGTTTCCATTTCATGAAATCGGGGGAGAGACAGGACGGGACAGAAGGCAGATCTCAACTCACATGATGGTTATGGGGCTAGTACCGTTGCCCTCTGTGTGCGTGCAGGCTAAAAGATAACCACCTAACTGGAAAGAAAAATTTGGCAGAGAATCCGTGCTTCAGGTAAAATACCCGCTCCTGAAGGGGCAAGCAATATGTTGTATGCATACATGATAGCACTGCAAGGCAGTCCAAAGCTTTTTGTGAGTGAGACTCAGGCAGGACAAGACTGTCCATGTGTTTCATCAAGCTAGCCCTGCAGCCCCATTTTCGCAAGAAGTCTTATAGCTGGCGTTTTAACTCGAAGAAACAACAGTGTAGAGAAACCGTGCTTTAGCTACCTTCGACCTCTCTGAAGGAGGAAGCCTGTTAGGGTGTATTGTGGAAGAGAGCCGGGGGACGGTTTCCATTTCATGAAATCGGGGGAGAGACAGGCCGGTACAGAAGGCAGCTCTCAACTCACATCATGGTTATGGGGCGAGTACCGTTGCCCCGTGTGTGCGTGCAGGCTAAAAGACAACCACCTAACTGGAAAGAAAAACTTGGCAGAGATTCCGTGCTTCAGCTAAAATACCCGCTCCTGAAGGTGGAAGCACTACGTTGTGTGCATGCGTGAGAGCACTGTAAGGGAGTCCAAAGCTTTTTGAGAGTGAGACTCAGGCCCCAGCAAAAGGCAGGACACGACTCTCCAAGTGTTTCATCAAGCTAGCACTGTAGCCCCACTTTTGCATAAAGTCTAAGAGCTGGCGTTTTAACTCGAAGAAACAACAGTGTGGAGAAACCGTGCTTTAGCTAGTTCGACCTCTGTGAAGGAGGAAGCAGGTTAGGGTGTTTCTTGAAAGAAAGCCTGGGGACGGTTTCCATTTCATGAAATCGGGGGAGAAACAGGCCGGTACAGAAGGCAGCTCTCAACTCACATGATGGTTATGGGGCTACTACCGTTGCCCCGTATGAGCGTGCAGGCTTAAAGACAATCACCTAACTGGAAAGAAAACTTGGTAGAGAATCCATGCTTCAGCTAAAATACCCAATCCTGAAGGTGGAAGCAGTGTGTTGTGTGCGTGCATGAGAGTACGGCAAGGGAGTCCAAAGCTTTTTGCGAGTGAGGCTCAGGCCCCAGCAAAAGGCAGGGCACGACTCTCCATGAGTTTCATCAAGCTAGCACTGCAGCCCCACTTTTGCATGAAGTCCAATATCTAGCGTTTTAACTCGAAGAAACAACACTGTAGAGAAACCGTGCTTTAGCTACCTTCGACCTCTCTGAAGGAGGAAGCAGTTTAGGGTGTATTGTGGAAGAGAGCCTGGGGACGGTTTCCATTTCATGAAATCGGGGGAGATACAGGCCGGTACAGAAGGCAGCTCTCAACTCACATCATAGTTATGGTGCGAGTACCGTTGCCCCGTGTGTGTGTGCAGGCTTAAAGTCAACCACCTAACTGGAAAGAAAAAAGTGGCAGAGAATCCGTGCTTCAGCTAAAATACCCGCTCCTGAAGGTGGAAGCAGTATGTTGTGTGCGTGCGTGAGAGCACTGCAAGGGAGTCCAAAGCTTTTTGCGAGTGAGACTCAGGCCCCAGCAACAGGCAGAACACGACTCTCCATGTGTTTCATCAAGCTAGAACTGCAGCCCCACTTTTGCATGAAGTCTAAGTGCTGGCGTTTTACCTCGAAGAAACAACAGTATAGAGAAACCGTGCTTTAGCTACCTTCGACCTCTCTGAAGGAGGAAGCCAGTTAGGGGGTATTGTGGAAGAGAGCCTGGGGACGGTTTCCATTTCATGAAATCGGGGGAGACAGGACGGTACAGAAGGCAGCTCTCAACTCACATCATGGTTATAGGGCGAGTACCGTTGCCCCGTGTGTGTGTGTAGGCTTAAAGACAAGCACCTAACTGGAAAGAAAAAAGTGGCAGAGGATCCGTGCTTCAGCTAAAATACCTGCTCCTGAAGGTGGAAGCAGTATGTTGTGTGCGTGTGTGAGAGCAAGGCAGGCGAGTCCAAAGCTATTTGCGAGTGAGTCTCAGGCCCCAGCAACAGGCAGAACACGACTCTCCATGTGTTTCATCAAGCTTGCACTACAGCCCCACTTTTGCATGAAGTCTAAGAGCTGGCGTTTTAACTTGAAGAAACGACAGTGTAGAGAAACGGTGCTTTAGCGACCTTCGACCTCTCTGAAGGACGAAGCAGGTTAGGGTGTATTGTGGAAGAGCCTGGGGACGGTTTCCATTTCATGAAATCGGGGGAGAGACAGGCCGGTACAGGAGGCAGCTCTCAACTCACATCAGAATTATGGGGCGAGTACCGTTGCCCCGTGTGTGTGTGCAGGCTTAAAGACAAGCACCTAACTGGAAAGAAAAAAGTGGCAGAGAATCCGTGCTTCAGCTAAAATACCTGCTCCTGAAAGTGCAAGCAGTATGTTGTATGCATGCGTGAGAGCACTGCAAGGGAGTCCAAAGCTTTTTGCGAGTGAGACTCAGGCCCCAGGAAAAGGCAGGACAGGACTCTCCAAGTGTTTCATCAAGCTAGCCCTGCAGCCCAATTTTGCATGAAGTCTAAGTGCTGGCGTTTTACCTCGAAGAAACAACAGTGTAGAGAAACGGTGCTTTAGCTACCTTCGACCTCTCTGAAGGAGGAAGCCAGTTAGGGTGTATTGTGGAAGAGAGCCTGGGGACGGTTTCCATTTCATGAAATCGGGGGAGAGACAGGCCGGTACATAAGGCAGCTCTCACTCACACCATGGTTATGGGGCTAGTACCGTTGCCCCGTGTGTGTCTGCAGGCTTAAAGACAAGCATCTAATTGGAAAGAAAAAAGTGTCAGAGAATCCGCGCTTCAGCTAAAATACCCGCTCCTGAACGTGGAAGCAGTATGTTGTGTGCCTGCTTGAGAGCACTGCAAGGGAGTCCAAAGCTTTTTGCGAGTGAGACTCAGGCTGCAGCAAAAGGCAGGACACGACTCTCCAAGGGTTTCATCAAGCTAGCACTGCAGCCCCACTTTTGCATGAAGTCTAAGAGCTGGCGTTTTACCTCGAAGAAACAACAGTGTGGAGAAACCGTGCTTTAGCTAGTTCGACCTCTCTGAAGGAGGAAGCAGGTTACGGTGTTTTGTGAAAGAGAGCCTGGGGACGGTTTCCATTTCATGAAATCGGGGGAGAGACAGGCCGGTACAGAAGGCAGCTCTCAACTCACATGATGGTTATGGGGATACTAGGGTTGCCCCGTGTGGGCGTGCAGGCTAAAAGACAACCACCTAACTGGAGAGAAAAACTTGGCAGAGAATCCGTGCTTCACCTAAAATGCCCGCTTCTGCAGGTGCAAGCAGTATGTTGTATGCATACGTGAGAGCACTGCAAGGCAGTCCAAAGCTTTTTGTGAGTGAGTCTCAGGCCGCAGCAAAAGGCAGGACACGACTCTCCATGTGTTTCATCAAGCTAGCACTGCAGCCCCACTTTTGCCTGAAGACTAAGTGCTGGCGTTTTACCTCGAAGAAACAACAGTGTAGAGAAACCGTGCTTTAGCTACCTTCGACCTCTCTGAAGGAGGAAGAAGGTTAGGGTGTATTGTGGAAGAGAGCCTGGTGACCGTTTCCATATCATGAAATCGGGGGAGAGACAGGCCGGTACAGAAGGCAGCTCTCAACTCACATCATGGTTATGGGGCTAGTACCGTTGCCAAGTGTGTGTGCAGGCTTAAAGACAACCACCTAACTGGAAAGAAAAAAGTGGCAAAGAATCCGTGCTTCAGCTGAAATACCCGCTCCTGAAGGTGTAAGCAGTATGTTCTGTGTGTGCGTGAGAGCACTGGAAGGGAATCCAAAGCTTTTTTCGAGTGAGACTCAGGCCCCAGCAAAAGGCAGAACACGACTCTCCATGGGTTTCATCAAGCTAGCCCTGCAGCCCCACTTTTGCATGAAGTCTAAGCTCTGGCGTTTTACCTCGAAGAAACAACAGTGTAGAGAAACGGTGCTTTAGCTACCTTCGACCTCTCTGAAGGAAGAAGCCAGTTAGGGTGTATTGTCGAAGAGAGCCTGGGGACGGTTTCCATTTAGTGAAATCGGGGGAGAGACAGGCCGGTAGAGAAGGCAGCTCTCAACTCACATCACGGTTATGGGACTAGTACCGTTGCCCCGTGTGTGTCTGCAGGCTTAAAGACAAGCACCTAACTAAAAAGAAAAAAGTGGCAGAGAATCCGTGCTTCAGCTAAAATACCCGCTCCTGAACGTGGAAGCAGTATGTTGTGTGCCTGCTTGAGAGCACTGCAAGGGACTCCAAAGCTTTTTGCGAGTGAGACTCAGGCCGCAGCAAAAGGCAGGACACGACTCTCCAAGTGTTTCATCAAGCTAGCACTGCAGCCCCACTTTTGCATGAAGTCTAAGAGCTGGCGTTTTAACTCGAAGAAACAACAGTGTGGAGAAACCGTGCTTTAGCTAGTTCGACCTCTCTGAAGGAGGAAGCAGGTTAGGGTGTTTTGTGAAAGAGAGCCTGGGGACAGTTTCCATTTCATGAAATCGGGGGAGAGACAGGCCGGTACACAAGGCAGCTCTCAACTCACATGATGGTTATGGGGCTACTACCGTTGCCCCGTGTGACCCTGCAGGCTTAAAGACAATCACCTAATTGGAAAGAAAAACTTGGGAGAGAATCCATGCTTCAGCTAAAATACCCAATCCTGAAGGTGGAAGCAGTATGTTTTGTGCGAGCATGAGAGCACGGCAAGGGAGTCCAAAGCTTTTTGCGAGTGAGGCTCAGGCCCCAGCCAAAGGCAGGACACGACTCTCCATATGTTTCATCCAGCTGGCACTGCAGCCCCACTTTTGCATGAAGTCTAAAAGCTAGCGTTTTAACTCGAAGAAACAACAGTGTAGAGAAACCGTGCTTTAGCTACCTTCGACCTCTCTGAAGGAGGAAGCAGGTTAGGGTGTATTGTGGAAGAGAGCCTGGGTACGGTTTCCATATCATGAAATCGGGGGAGAGACAGGCCGCTACATAAGGCAGCTCTCAACTCACACCATGGTTATGGGGCTAGTACCGTTGCCCCGTGTGTGTGTGCAGGCTTAAAGACAAGCACCTAACTGGAAAGAAAAAAGTGGCAGAGAATCCGTGCTTCAGCTAAAATACCCGCTCCTGAACGTGGAAACTGTATGTTGTGTGCCTGCTTGAGAGCACTGCAAGGGAGTCCAAAGCTTTTTGCGAGTGAGACTCAGGCTGCAGCAAAAGGCAGGACACGACTCTCCATGTGTTTCATCAAGCTAGCACTGCAGCCCCACTTTTGCGTGAAGTCTAAGAGCTGGCGTTTTACCTCGAATAAACAAGAGTGTAGAGAAACCGTGCTTTAGCTACCTTCGACCTCTCTGAAGGAGGAAGCCAGTTAGGGTGTATTGTGCAAGAGAGCCTAGGGACGGTTTCCATTTCTTGAAATCGGGGGAGAGACAGGCCGGTACAGAAGGCAGCTCTCAACTCACATGATGGTTATGGGGCTACTACCGTTGCCCCGTGTGTGCGTGCAGGCTAAAAGACAACCACCTAACTGGAAAGAAGTACTTGGCAGAGAATCCGTGCTTCAGCTAAAATGCCCGCTCCTGAAGGTGGAAGCAGTATGTTGTGTGCGTGCATGAGAGCACGGCAAGGGAGTCCAAAGCTTTTTGCGAGTGCGGCTCAGGCCCCAGCCAAAGGCAGGGCAGGACTCTCCATGTGTTTCATCAAGCGAGCACTGCAGCCCCACTTTTGCTTGAAGTCTAATAGCTACCGTTTTAACTCGAAGAAACAACAGTGTAGAGAAACCGTGCTTTAGCTACCTTCGACCTCTCTGAAGGAGGAAGCAGGTTAGGGTGTATTGTGGAAGAGAGCCTGGGGACAGTTTCCATTTCATGAAATCGGGGGAGAGACAGGCCTGTACAGAAGGCAGCTCTCAACTCACATGATGGTTATGGGGCTACTACCGTTGC
>NW_022589993.1:30865-36777 GCF_004348235.1 Phoca vitulina
GTGAGACTCAGGCCCCAGCAACAGGCAGAACACGACTCTCCATGTGTTTCATCAAGCTAGCACTGCAGCCCCACTTTTGCATGAAGTCTAAGTGCTGGCGTTTTAACTCGAAGAAACAACAGTGTAGAGAAACCGTGGTTTATCTACCTTCCAACTCTCTGAAGGAGGAAGCAGGTTAGAGTGTTTTGTGGAAGAGAGCCTTGGGACTGTTTCCATATCATGAAATCAGGGGAGAGACAGGCCGGTACAGAAGGCAGCTCTCAACTCACCTGATGGTTATGGGGCTAGTACCGTTGCCCCGTGTGTGCGTACAGGCTAAAAGATAACCACCTAACTGGAAAGAAAAACTTGGCAGAGAATCCATGCTTCAGCTAAAATTCCCGCTCCTGAAGGTAGAAGCAGTATGTTGTATGCATACGTGAGAGCACTGCAAGGGAGTCCAAAGCTTTCTGCGAGTGAGACTCAGGCCGCATCAAAAGGCAGGACACAACTCTCCATGTGTTTCATCAAGCTAGCCCTGCAGCCCCACTTTCGCATGAAGTCTTATAGCTGCCGTTTTAACTCGAAGAAAAAACAGTGTCGAGAAACCGTGCTTTAGATACCTTCGACCTCTCTGAAGGAGGAAGCAGCTTAGGGTGTATTGTGGAAGAGATCCTGGGAACGGTTTCCATATCAAGAAATCGGGGGAAAGACAGGCCGGTACAGAAGGCAGCTCTCAACTCACATCATGGTTATGGGGCTAGTATCATTGCCCCGTGTGTATGTGCAGGTTTAAAGACAACCAACTAACTGGAAAGAAAAAGTGGCAGAGAATCCGTGCTTCAGCTAATATACCCGCTCCTGAACGTGTAAGCAGTATGTTGTGTGCGTGCGTGAGAGCACTGCAAGGGAGTCCAAAGCTTTTTGCGAGTGAGACTCAGGCCGCAGCAAAAGGCAGGACACGACTCTCCAAGTGTTTCATCAAGCTAGCACTGCAGCCCCACTTTTGCATGAAGTCTAAGAGCTGGCGTTTTAACTCGAAGAAACAACAGTGTGGAGAAACCGTGCTTTAGCTAATTCGATCTCTCTTAAGGAGGAAGCAGCTTAGGGTGTATTGCGGAAGAGAGCCTGGGGACGGTTTCCATATCATGAAATCGGGGGAGAGACAGGCCGGTACATAAGGCAGCTCTCAACTCACATCATGGTTATGGGGCTAGTACCGTTGCCCCGTGTGTATGTGCAGGCTTAAAGACAACCACCTAACTGGAAAGAAAAAAGTGGCAGAGAATCCGTGTTTCAGCTAAAATACCCGCTCCTGAACGTGGAAGCAGTATGTTGTGTGCGTGCGTGAGAGCACTGCAAGGGAGTCCAAAGCTTTTTGCGATGAGACTCACACCGCAGGAAAAGGCAGGACACGACTCTCCAAGTGTTTCATCAAGCTCGCTGCAGCCCCACTTTTGCATGAAGTCTAAGAGCTGGCGTTTTAACTCGAAGAAACAACAGTGTGGAGAAACCGTGCTTTAGCTAGTTCGACCCCTCTGAAGGACAAGCAGGTTAGGGTGCTTTGTGAAAGAGAACCTGGGGACGGTTTCCATATCATGAAATCGGGGGAGAGACAGGCCGGTACAGAAGGCAGCTCTCAACTCACATGATGGTTATGGGGTTACTACCGTTGCCCCGTGTGAGCGTGCAGGCTTAAAGACAACCACCTAACTGGAAAGAAAAACTTGGCAGAGAATCCGTGCTTCAGCTAAAATACCCGCTCCTGAAGGTGCAAGCAGTATGTTGTGTGCGTGCATGAGAGCACTGCAAGGGAGTCCAAAGATTTTGCGAGTGAGACTCAGGCCGCAGCAAAAGGCAGGACACGACTCTCCATGGGTTTCATCAAGCTAGCCCTGCAGCCCCACTTTTGCATGAACTCTAATAGCTAGCATTTTAACTCGAAGAAACAACAGTGTAGAGAAACGGTGATTTTGCTACCTTTGAACTCTCTGAAGGAGGAAGCAGGTTAGGGTGTATTGTTGAAGAGAGCCTGGGGACGGTTTCCGTTTCATGAAATCGGGGGAGAGACAGGCCGGTACAGAAGGCAGCTCTCAACTCACATCATGGTTATGGGGCGAGTACCGTTGCCCTGTGTGTGTGTGCAGGCTTAAAGACAACCACCTAACTGGAAAGAAAAAAGTGGCAAAGAATCCGTGCTTCAGCTAAAATACCCCCTCCTGAACGTGTAAGCAGTATGTTCTGTGCGTGCGTGAGAGCACTGCAAGGGAGTCCAAAGCTTTTTGCGAGTGAGACTCAGGCCGCAGCAAAAGGCAGGACACGACTCTCCAAGTGTTTCATCAAGCTCGCTGCAGCCCCACTTTTGCATCAAGTCTAAGAGCTGGCGTTTTAACTCGAAGAAACAACAGTGTGGAGAAACCGTGCTTTAGCTAGTTCGACCTCTCTGAAGGAGGAAGCAGGTTAGGGTGTTTTGTGAAAGAGAGCCTGGGGACGGTTTCCATATCATGAAATCGAGGGAGAGACAGGCCGGTACAGAAGGCAGCTCTCAACTCACATCATGGTTATGGGGCGAGTACCGTTGCCCCGTGTGTGTGTGCAGGCTTAAAGACAACCGCCTAACTGGAAAGAAAAAAGTGGCAAAGAATCCATGCTTCCGCTAAAATACCCGCTCCTGAAGGAGGAAGCAGTATGTTGTGTGCGTGCGTGAGAGCAGTGCAAGGGAGTCCAAAGCTTTTTGCGAGTGAGACTCATGCCGCAGCAAAAGGCAGGACACGACTCTCCATGTGTTTCATCAAGCTAGCCTTGCAGCCCCACTTTCGCATTAAGTCTTATAGCTGGCGTTTTAATTCGAAGAAACAACAGTGTAGAGAAACCGTGCTTTAGCTACCTTCGACCTCTCTGAAGGAGGAAGCACGTTAGGGTGTATTGTGGAAGAGAACCTGGAGAAACAGATGGAGAGTCGTGTCCTGACCATTGCTGGGGCATGACTCTCACTCGGAAAAAGCTTTGGACTCCCTTGCAGTGCTCTCACGCAAGCACACAATAAACTGCTTCCACTGTCAGGAGCAGCTGTTTTAGCTAAAGCCTGGATTCTGTACCGAGTTTTTTTTTTTGAGTTAGGTGGTTGTCTTTAAGCCTGCACGCTCACACGGGGCAAGGGTACTAGCCCCATTACCATGATGTGAGTTGAGAGCTGCCTTCTGTACCGGCCTGTCTCTCCCCCGATATTACGAAATGGAAACCGTCCCCAGGCTCTCTTCCACAGTACACCCTAAACAGCCTCCTCCCTCAGAGAGGTGGAAGGTAGCTAAAGCACAGTTTCTCTACACTGTAGGTTCTTCGAGTTAAAACGCTAGCTGTTAGACTTCATGCAAAAGTGGGGCGCAGTGCTAGCTTGATGAAACACATGGGGAGTTGTGTGTTGCCTTTTCCTAGGGCCTGAGTCTCACTCGCAAAAATTTGGTCTCCCTTGCAGAGCTCTGAGGCATGCACACAACAAACTGCTTCCACCTTCAGAAGCGGCTGTTTGGCTGAAGCCGGATTCTCTACCAAGTTTTTCTTTCGAGGTAGGTCGTTGTCTTTAAGCCTGCAAGCACACACGGGGCATCGTTACTAGCCCCATAACCATGATGTGAGTTGGGAGCTGCTTTCTGTACCGGCCTGTCACTCCCCCGATTTTACAAAATGGAAACCGTCCCCAGGCTCTCTTCCACAGTACACCCTAAAGAGCTTTCTCCCTTAGACAGGTCAATGGTAGCTAATGCACGGTTTCTCTACACTGTTGTTTCTTCGAGTTAAAACGCTAGCTATTAGACTTCATGCAAATGGGCTTGCAGTGGTAGCTTGATGGAACACATGGGAGTCTTGTTCTGCCTTTTCCTGGGGCCTGAGTCTCACTCGCAAAAATCTTTCGACCCCCTTGCAGGGCTGTCACGTGTGCACACAACAAAATGTCTCCACTCTAAGGAGCGGCTGTTTTCGATGAAGCACGGATTATGTACCAAGTTTTTCCTTCGGGTAGGTGGCCGAGTTTCAGTCTGCACGCTCCCCCGTGGCAACGCTACTAGCCCCATTACCATGATTTGATTCGTGGGCTGCCTTCTGAACCAGCCTGACTCTACCCTGATTTTACGAAATGGAACACATCCCCAGGCTCTCACCCACAGTACACCCTAAAAGGCTACCTCCCACAGAGAGGTCGTCGGAAGCTAAAACACTCTTTCTGTACACTGTTGTTTCTTCGAGTGAGAACGCTAGCAATTAGACTTCCAAGCAAAAGCTAGGGCCACTGTGCTAGCTAAATCAAACACAGGGGAGTCTAGTCCTGCCTTTTGCTGGGGCCTGAGTCTCACTCATAAAAAGCTTTGGACTCCCTTGCAGTGCTCGCAAGCACGCACACAACAAAATGCTTCCACCATAAGGAGTGGCTGTTTTTGCTGAAGCATGGATTCTCTAACGAGTTTTTCCTTCGAGTTAGGTGGCTGACTTTCAGCCTGCTCGCTCCCCCGGGGCAACGCTACTAGCCTCATGACCATGATGTGATTTGCAAGCTGCCTTCTGTACCGGCCTCTCTCTACCCCGATTTTACGAAGTGGAACCAGTCCCGTGGTTCTCACCCACACTACACCCTAAACTGCTTCCTCCCCCACATAGGTCGTCGGAAGCTAAAACACTGTTTCTCTACACTGTTGTTTCTTCGAGTTAGATCCCTACCGATTACACTTCAATGCAAAAGTAGGTCCGCAGTGCTAGCTTAGTCAAACATATGGGGAGTGTTGTTCTGCCTTTTGAGGGGGCCTGAGTCTCACTCGTAAAAAGCTTTGGACTCCCTTGCAGTGCTTGCAGGCACGCACGCAACAAAATGCTTCCACCATCAGGAGCGGGGGTTGTCGCTGAAGCATGGGTTCTCTACTGAGTTTTTCCTCCGAGTTCGGTGGCTGACTTTCATCCTGCATGCACCCACGGGGAAACGCTACTAGCCCCATAACCATGATGTGATTTGTGAGCTGCCTTCTGTCCCGGCCTGTCTCTACCCCGATTTTACGAAATGGAACCCATCCCCAGGTTCTCACCCACAGTACACCCTAAACGGCTTCCTCTCCCAGAGAGGTCGTCGGAAGCTAAAACACTGTTTCTGTACACTGTTGTTTCTTCGAGTTAGAACGCTAGCGATTAGACTTCCATGCAAAATAGGGCCGCCGTGCTAGTTAAATTAAACACACTGGGAGCCTTGTCCTGTCTTTTGCTGGGGCCTGATTTTCAGTCGTGGAAAGCTTTGGACTCCCTTTCAGTTCTCTCACGCATGCACACAACAAAATGTTTACACCCTCAGGAGCGGCTGTTTTCGATGAAGCACTGATTCTGTAGCAAGTTTTTCCTTTGAGTTAGGTGGCTGACTTTCTGCTTGCACGCTCCCCCGGGGCAACACTACTAGCCCCATAGCCATGATGTGATTTGTGAGCTGCCTTCTGTACCGGCCTGTCTCTACCCCGATTTTACAAAATGGAACCAGTCTCGTTGCACTCACCCACACTACACCCTAAAATGCTTCCTCCCACAGAGAGGTAGTCGGCAGGTAAAACACTGTTTCTGTACAGTGTTGTTTGTTCGAGTTAGATCCCTACCGATTAGACTTCAATGCAAAATAGGTCTGCAGTGCTAGCTTGTCAAATACATGGGGAGGGTTGTTCTGCCTTTTGAAGGGCCTGAGTCTCACTTGTAAAAAGCTTTGGACTCCCTTGCAGTGCTCTCACGCACACACACAACAAAATGCTTCCACCCTCAAGAGCGGCTGTTTTCGCTGAAGTACGGATTCTCTACCAAGTTTTTCCTTCGATTTAGGTGGCTGACTTTCACCCTGCACGCGCCCCCGGGGCAACGCTACTAGCCCCATAACCATGATGTGATTTGTGAGCTGCCTTCTGTCCCGGCCT
>NW_022589994.1:0-10865 GCF_004348235.1 Phoca vitulina
GGCTTAAAGACAACCACCTAACTGGAAAGAAAAAAGTGGCAAAGAATCCGGGCTTCAGCTAAAATACCCGCTCCTGAAGGTGGAAGCAGTATGTTGTGTGCGTGCGTGAGAGCACTGCAAGGGAGTCCAAAGCTTTTTGAGAGTGAGACTCAGGCCGCAGCAAAAGGCAGGACACGACTCTCCAAGTGTTTCATCAAGCTAGCCCTGCAGCCCCTCTTTTGCATGAAGCCTAAGAGCTGGCGTTTTAACTCGAAGAAACAACAGTGTGGAGGAACCGTGCTTTAGCTATTTCGACCTCTCTGAAGGAGGAAGCAGGTTAGGGTGTTTTGTGAAAGAGAGCCTGGGGACGGTTTCCATTTCATGAAATCGGGGGAGAGACAGGCCGGTACAGAAGGCAGCTCTCAACTCACATCATGGTTATGGGGCGAGTACCGTTGCCCCGTGTGTGTGTGCAGGCTTAAAGACAACCACCTAACTGGAAAGAAAAAAGTGGCAAAGAATTCGTGCTTCAGCTAAAATACCCGCTCCTGAATGTGGAAGCAGTATGTTGTGTGCCTGCTTGAGAGCACTGCAAGGGACTCCAAAGCTTTTTGCAAGTGAGGCTCAGGCCCCAGCCAAACGCAGGGCACGACTCTCCATGTGTTTCATCAAGCTAGTACTGCAGCCCCACTTTTGCATGAAGTCTAAGAGCTGGCGTTTTAACTCGAAGAAACAACAGTGTAGAGAAACTGTGCTTTAGCTACCTTCGACCTCTCTGAAGGAGGAAGCACGTTAGGGTGTATTGTGGAAGAGAGCCTGGGGACGATTTCCATATCATGAAATCGGGGGAGAGACAGGCCGGTACAGGAGGCAACTCTCAACTCACAGCATGGTTATGGGGCTAGTACGGTTGCCCGTGTGTGTGTGCAGGCTTAAAGACAACCACCTACCTGAAGAAAAAAGTGGTAAAGAATCCGTGCTTCAGATAAAATACTCACTCCTGAAGGTGGAAGCAGTATGTTGTGTGCGTGCGTGAGAGCACTGCAAGGCAGTCCAAAGCTTTTTGCGAGTGAGACTCAGTCCCCAGCAAAAGGCAGGGCACGACTCCCCATGTGTTTCATCAACCTAGCACTTCAGCCCCACTTTTGCATGAAGTCTAATAGCTAGCATTTTAACTCGAAGAAACAACAGTGTAGAGAAACGGTGATTTTGCTACCTTCGAACTCTCTGAAGGAGGAAGCAGGTTAGGGTGTATTGTGGAAGAGAGCCTGGGGACGGTTTCCATTTCATGAAAACAGGGGAGAGACAGGCCGGGACAAAAGGCAGCTCTCAACTCACATGATGGTTATGGGGCTAGTACCGTTGCCCCATGTGTGCGTGCAGTCTAAAAGACAACCACCTAACTGGAAAGAAAAAAGTCGCAGAGAATCCGTGCTTCAGCTAAAATACCCGCTCCTGAAGGTGTAAGCAGTATGTTGTGTGCGTGCGTGAGAGCACTGCACGGGAGTCCAAAGCTTTTTGCGAGTGAGACTCAGGCCCCAGCAAAAGGCAGGGCACGACTCCCCATGTGTTTCATCAAGCTACCACTTCAGGCCCACTTTTGCATGAAGTCTAAGAGCTGGCTTTTTAACTTGAAGAAACAACAATGTAGAGAAACCGTGCTTTAGCTACCTTCGTCCTCACTGAAGGAGGAAGCAGGTTAGGGTGTTTCTTGAAAGAGAGCCTGGGGACGGTTTCCATTTCATGAAATCGGGGGAGAAACAGGCCGGTACAGAAGGCAGCTCTCAACTCACATGATGGTTATGGGGCTACTACCGTTGCCACGTGTGTGCGTGCAGGCTAAAAGACAACCACCTAACTGGAAAGAAGTACTTGGCAGAGAATCCGTGCTTCAGCTAAAATGCCCACTCCTAAGGTGGAAGCAGTATGATGTATCAGTGCATGAGAGCACGGCAAGGGAGTCCAAAGCTCTTTGCGAGTGAGGCTCAGGCCCCAGCAAAAGGCAGGGCACGACTCTCCATGTGTTTCATCAAGCTAGCACTGCAGCCCCACTTTTGCATGAAGTCTAATTGCTGGCGTTTTACCTCGAAGAAACAACAGTGTAGAGAAACGGTGCTTTAGCTACCTTCGACCTCTCTGAAGCAGGAAGCAGGTTAGGGTGTATTGTGGAAGAGAGCCTGGGGACAGTTTCCATTTTTTGAAATCGGGGGAGAGACAGGCCGGTACCGAAGGCAGCTCTCAACTCACATCAGGATTATGGGGCTAGTACCGTTGCCCCTTGTGTGCGTGCCGGCTTAAAGACAAGCCCCTAACTGGAAAGAAAAAAGTGGCAGAGAATCCGTGCTTTAGCTAAAATACCCGCTCCTGAACGTGGAAGCAGTATGTTGTGTGCGTGCGTGAGAGCACTGCAAGGGAGTCCAAAGCTTTTTGCGAGTGAGACTCAGGCCGCAGCAAAAGGCAGGACACGACTCTCCATGTGTTTCGTCAAGCTAGCACTGCAGCCCCACTTTTGCATGAAGTCTAAGAGCTGGCGTTTTAACTCGAAGAAACAACAGTGTGGAGAAACCGTGCTTTAGCTAGTTCGACCTCTCTGAAGGAGGAAGCAGGTTAGGGTGTTTTGTGAAAGAGAGCCTGGGGACGGTTTCCATTTCATGAAATCGGGGGAGAGACAGGCCGGTACATAAGGCAGCTCTCAACTCACATCATGGTTATGGGGCTAGTACCGTCGCCCCGTGTGTGTCTGCAGGCTTAAAGACAAGCACCTAACTGGAAAGAATAAAGTGGCAGAGAATCCGTGCTTCAGCTAAAATACCCGCTCCTGAACGTGGAAACAGTATGTTGTGCCTGCTTGAGAGCACTGCAAGGGACTCCAAAGCTTTTTGCCAGTGAGGCTCAGGTCGCAGCAAAGCAGGGCACGACTCCCCATGTGTTTCATCAAGCTAACACTTCAGCCCCACTTTTGCATGAAGTCGAATAGCTAGCATTTTAACTCGAAGAAACAACAGTGTAGAGAAACAGCGATTTTGCTACCTTCGAACTCTCTGAAGGAGGCAGAAGGTTAGGGTGTATTGTGGAAGAGAGCCTGGGGACGGTTTCCATTTCATGAAATCGGGGGAGAGACAGGCCGGTACAGAAGGCAGCTCTCAACTCACATGATGGTTATGGGGCTAGTACCGTTGCCCCGTGTGTGCGTTCAGGCTAAAAGACAACCACCTAACTGGAAAGAAAAAAGTGGCAAGGAATCCTTGCTTCAGCTAAAATATCCGCTCCTGAAGGTGGAAGCAGTATGTTGTGTGCGTGCGTGAGAGCACTGCAAGGGAGTCCAAAGCTTTTTGCGAGTGAGACTCAGGCCCCAGCAAAAGGCAGGACAGGACTCTCCAAGTATTTCATCACGCTAGCACTGCAGCCCCACTTTTGCATGAAGTCTGAGTTGGCGTTTTAACTCGAAGAAACAACAGTGTAGAGACACCATGCTTTAGCTCCCTTCGACCTCTCTGAAGGAGGAAGCAGGTTAGGGTGTATTGTGGAAGAGAGCCTGGGGACGGTTTCCATTTCATGAAATCGGGGGAGAGACAGGCCGGTACAGAAGGCAGCTCTCAACTCACATCAGGGTTATGGGGCTAGTACCGTTGCCCCGTGTGTGCGTGTAGGCTTAAAGACAACCACCGAACTGGAAAGAAAAAAGTGGCAAAGAATACGTGCTTCAGCTAAAATACCCGCTCCTGAAGGTGGAAGCAGTATGTTGTGTGCGTGCGTGAGAGCACTGCAAGGGAGTCCAAAGATTTTTGCGAGTGAGACTCAGGCCGCAGCAAAAGGCAGGACACGACTCTCCATGTGTTTCGTCAAGCTAGCCCTGCAGCCCCACTTTTGCATGAAGTCTAAGAGCTGGCGTTTTAACTCGAAAAAGAACAGTGTGGAGAAACCGTGCTTTAGCTACCTTCGACCTCTCTGAAGGAGGAAGCAGGTTAGGGTGTATTGTGGAAGAGAGCCTGGGGACGGTTTCCATTTCATGAAAAAGGGGGAGAGACAGGCCGGTACAGAAGTCAGCTCTCAACTCACATCATGGTTATGGGGCGAGTAGCGTTGCCAAGTGTCTGTGTGCAGGCTTAAAGACAACCACCTAACTGGAAAGAAAAAAGTGGCAAAGACTCCGTGCTTCAGCTAAAATAATCGCTCCTGAAAGTGGAAGCAGTATGTTGTGTGCGTGCATGAGAGCACGGCAAGGGAGTCCAAAGCTTTTTGCGAGTGAGGCTCAGGCCCTAGCAAAAGGCAGGGCACGACACTCCATGTGTTTCATCAAGCTAGGACTGCAGCCCCACTTTTGCATGAAGTCTAATAGCTAGCGTTTTAACTCGAAGAAACAACAGTGTAGAGAAACCGTGCTTTAGCTACCTTCGACCTCTCTGAAGGAGGAAGCAGGTTAGGGTGTATTGTGGAAGAGAGCCTGGGGACCGTTTCCATTTCATGAAATCGGGGAGAGAGAGGCCGGTACAAAAGGCAGCTCTCAACTCACATCATGGTTATGGGGCGAGTACCGTTGCCCCGTGTGTGTGTGCAGGCTTAAAGACAACCACCTACCTGGAAAGAAAAAAGTGGCAAAGAATCCGTCCTTCAGCTAAAATACCCGCTCCTGAAGATGGACGCAGTATGTTTTGTGCGTGCATGAGAGCACGGCAAGGGAGTCCAAAGGTTTTTGCGAGTGAGGCTCAGGCCCCAGCAAAAGGCAGGGCACGACTCTCCATGTGTTTCATCAAGCTAGCACTGCAGCCCCACTTTTGCATGAAGTCTAATAGCTAGCATTCTAACTCGAAGAAACAACTGTGTAGAGAAACGGTCCTTTAGCTACCTTCGACCTCTCTGAAGGAGGAAGCCAGTTAGGGTGTATTGTGGAAGAGAGCCTGGGGACGGTTTCCATTTCATGAAATCGGGGGAGAGACAGGACGGGACAGAAGGCAGATCTCAACTCACATGATGGTTATGGGGCTAGTACCGTTGCCCTCTGTGTGCGTGCAGGCTAAAAGATAACCACCTAACTGGAAAGAAAAATTTGGCAGAGAATCCATGCTTCAGGTAAAATACCCGCTCCTGAAGGGGCAAGCAATATGTTGTATGCATACATGATAGCACTGCAAGGCAGTCCAAAGCTTTTTGTGAGTGAGACTCAGGCAGGACAAGACTGTCCATGTGTTTCATCAAGCTAGCCCTGCAGCCCCATTTTCGCAAGAAGTCTTATAGCTGGCGTTTTAACTCGAAGAAACAACAGTGTAGAGAAACCGTGCTTTAGCTACCTTCGACCTCTCTGAAGGAGGAAGCCTGTTAGGGTGTATTGTGGAAGAGAGCCGGGGGACGGTTTCCATTTCATGAAATCGGGGGAGAGACAGGCCGCTACAGAAGGCAGCTCTCAACTCACATCATGGTTATGGGGCGAGTACCGTTGCCCCGTGTGTGCGTGCAGGCTAAAAGACAACCACCTAACTGGAAAGAAAAACTTGGCAGAGATTCCGTGCTTCAGCTAAAATACCCGCTCCTGAAGGTGGAAGCACTACGTTGTGTGCATGCGTGAGAGCACTGTAAGGGAGTCCAAAGCTTTTTGAGAGTGAGACTCAGGCCCCAGCAAAAGGCAGGACACGACTCTCCAAGTGTTTCATCAAGCTAGCACTGTAGCCCCACTTTTGCATAAAGTCTAAGAGCTGGCGTTTTAACTCGAAGAAACAACAGTGTGGAGAAACCGTGCTTTAGCTAGTTCGACCTCTGTGAAGGAGGAAGCAGGTTAGGGTGTTTCTTGAAAGAAAGCCTGGGGACGGTTTCCATTTCATGAAATCGGGGGAGAAACAGGCCGGTACAGAAGGCAGCTCTCAACTCACATGATGGTTATGGGGCTACTACCGTTGCCCCGTATGAGCGTGCAGGCTTAAAGACAATCACCTAACTGGAAAGAAAACTTGGTAGAGAATCCATGCTTCAGCTAAAATACCCAATCCTGAAGGTGGAAGCAGTGTGTTGTGTGCGTGCATGAGAGTACGGCAAGGGAGTCCAAAGCTTTTTGCGAGTGAGGCTCAGGCCCCAGCAAAAGGCAGGGCACGACTCTCCATGAGTTTCATCAAGCTAGCACTGCAGCCCCACTTTTGCATGAAGTCCAATATCTAGCGTTTTAACTCGAAGAAACAACACTGTAGAGAAACCGTGCTTTAGCTACCTTCGACCTCTCTGAAGGAGGAAGCAGTTTAGGGTGTATTGTGGAAGAGAGCCTGGGGACGGTTTCCATTTCATGAAATCGGGGGAGATACAGGCCGGTACAGAAGGCAGCTCTCAACTCACATCATAGTTATGGTCCGAGTACCGTTGCCCCGTGTGTGTGTGCAGGCTTAAAGTCAACCACCTAACTGGAAAGAAAAAAGTGGCAGAGAATCCGTGCTTCAGCTAAAATACCCGCTCCTGAAGGTGGAAGCAGTATGTTGTGTGCGTGCGTGAGAGCACTGCAAGGGAGTCCAAAGCTTTTTGCGAGTGAGACTCAGGCCCCAGCAACAGGCAGAACACGACTCTCCATGTGTTTCATCAAGCTAGAACTGCAGCCCCACTTTTGCATGAAGTCTAAGTGCTGGCGTTTTACCTCGAAGAAACAACAGTATAGAGAAACCGTGCTTTAGCTACCTTCGACCTCTCTGAAGGAGGAAGCCAGTTAGGGGGTATTGTGGAAGAGAGCCTGGGGACGGTTTCCATTTCATGAAATCGGGGGAGACAGGACGGTACAGAAGGCAGCTCTCAACTCACATCATGGTTATAGGGCGAGTACCGTTGCCCCGTGTGTGTGTGTAGGCTTAAAGACAAGCACCTAACTGGAAAGAAAAAAGTGGCAGAGGATCCGTGCTTCAGCT
The DNA here is from genome assembly GCF_004348235.1 of Phoca vitulina. Taxonomy (NCBI): domain Eukaryota; kingdom Metazoa; phylum Chordata; class Mammalia; order Carnivora; family Phocidae; genus Phoca; species Phoca vitulina. Next base: position 6,855 of record NW_022589994.1, read on the forward strand.
AAAATACCTGCTCCTGAAGGTGGAAGCAGTATGTTGTGTGCGTGTGTGAGAGCAAGGCAGGCGAGTCCAAAGCTATTTGCGAGTGAGTCTCAGGCCCCAGCAACAGGCAGAACACGACTCTCCATGTGTTTCATCAAGCTTGCACTACAGCCCCACTTTTGCATGAAGTCTAAGAGCTGGCGTTTTAACTTGAAGAAACGACAGTGTAGAGAAACGGTGCTTTAGCGACCTTCGACCTCTCTGAAGGACGAAGCAGGTTAGGGTGTATTGTGGAAGAGCCTGGGGACGGTTTCCATTTCATGAAATCGGGGGAGAGACAGGCCGGTACAGGAGGCAGCTCTCAACTCACATCAGAATTATGGGGCGAGTACCGTTGCCCCGTGTGTGTGTGCAGGCTTAAAGACAAGTACCTAACTGGAAAGAAAAAAGTGGCAGAGAATCCGTGCTTCAGCTAAAATACCTGCTCCTGAAAGTGCAAGCAGTATGTTGTATGCATGCGTGAGAGCACTGCAAGGGAGTCCAAAGCTTTTTGCGAGTGAGACTCAGGCCCCAGGAAAAGGCAGGACAGGACTCTCCAAGTGTTTCATCAAGCTAGCCCTGCAGCCCAATTTTGCATGAAGTCTAAGTGCTGGCGTTTTACCTCGAAGAAACAACAGTGTAGAGAAACGGTGCTTTAGCTACCTTCGACCTCTCTGAAGGAGGAAGCCAGTTAGGGTGTATTGTGGAAGAGAGCCTGGGGACGGTTTCCATTTCATGAAATCGGGGGAGAGACAGGCCGGTACATAAGGCAGCTCTCACTCACACCATGGTTATGGGGCTAGTACCGTTGCCCCGTGTGTGTCTGCAGGCTTAAAGACAAGCATCTAATTGGAAAGAAAAAAGTGTCAGAGAATCCGCGCTTCAGCTAAAATACCCGCTCCTGAACGTGGAAGCAGTATGTTGTGTGCCTGCTTGAGAGCACTGCAAGGGAGTCCAAAGCTTTTTGCGAGTGAGACTCAGGCTGCAGCAAAAGGCAGGACACGACTCTCCAAGGGTTTCATCAAGCTAGCACTGCAGCCCCACTTTTGCATGAAGTCTAAGAGCTGGCGTTTTACCTCGAAGAAACAACAGTGTGGAGAAACCGTGCTTTAGCTAGTTCGACCTCTCTGAAGGAGGAAGCAGGTTACGCTGTTTTGTGAAAGAGAGCCTGGGGACGGTTTCCATTTCATGAAATCGGGGGAGAGACAGGCCGGTACAGAAGGCAGCTCTCAACTCACATGATGGTTATGGGGATACTAGGGTTGCCCCGTGTGGGCGTGCAGGCTAAAAGACAACCACCTAACTGGAGAGAAAAACTTGGCAGAGAATCCGTGCTTCACCTAAAATGCCCGCTTCTGCAGGTGCAAGCAGTATGTTGTATGCATACGTGAGAGCACTGCAAGGCAGTCCAAAGCTTTTTGTGAGTGAGTCTCAGGCCGCAGCAAAAGGCAGGACACGACTCTCCATGTGTTTCATCAAGCTAGCACTGCAGCCCCACTTTTGCCTGAAGACTAAGTGCTGGCGTTTTACCTCGAAGAAACAACAGTGTAGAGAAACCGTGCTTTAGCTACCTTCGACCTCTCTGAAGGAGGAAGAAGGTTAGGGTGTATTGTGGAAGAGAGCCTGGTGACCGTTTCCATATCATGAAATCGGGGGAGAGACAGGCCGGTACAGAAGGCAGCTCTCAACTCACATCATGGTTATGGGGCTAGTACCGTTGCCAAGTGTGTGTGCAGGCTTAAAGACAACCACCTAACTGGAAAGAAAAAAGTGGCAAAGAATCCGTGCTTCAGCTGAAATACCCGCTCCTGAAGGTGTAAGCAGTATGTTCTGTGTGTGCGTGAGAGCACTGGAAGGGAATCCAAAGCTTTTTTCGAGTGAGACTCAGGCCCCAGCAAAAGGCAGAACACGACTCTCCATGGGTTTCATCAAGCTAGCCCTGCAGCCCCACTTTTGCATGAAGTCTAAGCTCTGGCGTTTTACCTCGAAGAAACAACAGTGTAGAGAAACGGTGCTTTAGCTACCTTCGACCTCTCTGAAGGAAGAAGCCAGTTAGGGTGTATTGTCGAAGAGAGCCTGGGGACGGTTTCCATTTAGTGAAATCGGGGGAGAGACAGGCCGGTAGAGAAGGCAGCTCTCAACTCACATCACGGTTATGGGACTAGTACCGTTGCCCCGTGTGTGTCTGCAGGCTTAAAGACAAGCACCTAACTAAAAAGAAAAAAGTGGCAGAGAATCCGTGCTTCAGCTAAAATACCCGCTCCTGAACGTGGAAGCAGTATGTTGTGTGCCTGCTTGAGAGCACTGCAAGGGACTCCAAAGCTTTTTGCGAGTGAGACTCAGGCCCCAGCAAAAGGCAGGACACGACTCTCCAAGTGTTTCATCAAGCTAGCACTGCAGCCCCACTTTTGCATGAAGTCTAAGAGCTGGCGTTTTAACTCGAAGAAACAACAGTGTGGAGAAACCGTGCTTTAGCTAGTTCGACCTCTCTGAAGGAGGAAGCAGGTTAGGGTGTTTTGTGAAAGAGAGCCTGGGGACGGTTTCCATTTCATGAAATCGGGGGAGAGACAGGCCGGTACACAAGGCAGCTCTCAACTCACATGATGGTTATGGGGCTACTACCGTTGCCCCGTGTGACCCTGCAGGCTTAAAGACAATCACCTAATTGGAAAGAAAAACTTGGGAGAGAATCCATGCTTCAGCTAAAATACCCAATCCTGAAGGTGGAAGCAGTATGTTTTGTGCGAGCATGAGAGCACGGCAAGGGAGTCCAAAGCTTTTTGCGAGTGAGGCTCAGGCCCCAGCCAAAGGCAGGACACGACTCTCCATATGTTTCATCCAGCTGGCACTGCAGCCCCACTTTTGCATGAAGTCTAAAAGCTAGCGTTTTAACTCGAAGAAACAACAGTGTAGAGAAACCGTGCTTTAGCTACCTTCGACCTCTCTGAAGGAGGAAGCAGGTTAGGGTGTATTGTGGAAGAGAGCCTGGGTACGGTTTCCATATCATGAAATCGGGGGAGAGACAGGCCGCTACATAAGGCAGCTCTCAACTCACACCATGGTTATGGGGCTAGTACCGTTGCCCCGTGTGTGTGTGCAGGCTTAAAGACAAGCACCTAACTGGAAAGAAAAAAGTGGCAGAGAATCCGTGCTTCAGCTAAAATACCCGCTCCTGAACGTGAAAACTGTATGTTGTGTGCCTGCTTGAGAGCACTGCAAGGGAGTCCAAAGCTTTTTGCGAGTGAGACTCAGGCTGCAGCAAAAGGCAGGACACGACTCTCCATGTGTTTCATCAAGCTAGCACTGCAGCCCCACTTTTGCGTGAAGTCTAAGAGCTGGCGTTTTACCTCGAATAAACAAGAGTGTAGAGAAACCGTGCTTTAGCTACCTTCGACCTCTCTGAAGGAGGAAGCCAGTTAGGGTGTATTGTGCAAGAGAGCCTAGGGACGGTTTCCATTTCTTGAAATCGGGGGAGAGACAGGCCGGTACAGAAGGCAGCTCTCAACTCACATGATGGTTATGGGGCTACTACCGTTGCCCCGTGTGTGCGTGCAGGCTAAAAGACAACCACCTAACTGGAAAGAAGTACTTGGCAGAGAATCCGTGCTTCAGCTAAAATGCCCGCTCCTGAAGGTGGAAGCAGTATGTTGTGTGCGTGCATGAGAGCACGGCAAGGGAGTCCAAAGCTTTTTGCGAGTGCGGCTCAGGCCCCAGCCAAAGGCAGGGCAGGACTCTCCATGTGTTTCATCAAGCGAGCACTGCAGCCCCACTTTTGCTTGAAGTCTAATAGCTACCGTTTTAACTCGAAGAAACAACAGTGTAGAGAAACCGTGCTTTAGCTACCTTCGACCTCTCTGAAGGAGGAAGCAGGTTAGGGTGTATTGTGGAAGAGAGCCTGGGGACAGTTTCCATTTCATGAAATCGGGGGAGAGACAGGCCTGTACAGAAGGCAGCTCTCAACTCACATGATGGTTATGGGGCTACTACCGTTGC